>NW_028182264.1:0-145000 GCF_964339955.1 Pipistrellus hanaki | reverse complement strand
GTAGGAAGTTGTTTGATAAAGTGGGCAAAGCTTATACGTGGGCCAGAAGGCAGAACATAGGAAACTACATGAAAACATGAATAATTCAGTGAAATTGACTATAAACAGATTAGAACTTTTTAAGAACAGCTGAAAGAGAATCTCCAAGTCAGTTCTTAGTGTAGAAAAGGTAGCTAAGATAAGGGAAATCCTTAATTCGTGTTAAGATAACATCAAACACTGTTTGAATCCTATATTCATTACTTAAAGGAGACTAGAGTGGTAAATGTGTGTTATACAAGGCAGAATACCATCGAAATAGAGAAAGAAACACGTTCGGCAGCTTTGGAAAGCCTTACACTTCACTGAAATGTAGTACTACACTCTATAACACAGTTGAGAGACAATGTTCCCGAGCTGCCTCAGTTCATAACAGTGTGTAGGAAGTTGTTTGATAAAGTGGGCAAAGCTTATACTTGGGCCAGAAGGCAGAATATAGGAAACTACATGAAAACATGAATAATTCAGTGAAAATGACTGTAAACAGATGAGAAGTTGTTTAGAACAGCTGAAAGAGAATCTCCAAATCACTTCTTTGTGTAGAAAAGGTAGCTAAGATAAGGGAAATCCTTAATTACAGTTAAGATAAAATCAAACACTGTATGAATCCTATATTCATTACTTAAAGGAGACTAGAGTGGTAAATGTGTGTTATACAAGGCAGAATACCATTGAAATAGAGAAAGAAACACGTTCGGCAGCTTTGGAAAGCCTTACACTTCACTGAAATGTAGTACTACACTCTATAACAGAGTTGAGAGACAATGCTCCCGAGCTGCCTCAGTTCATAACAGGGTGTAGGAAGTTGTTTGATAAAGTGGGCAAAGCTTATACTTGGGCCAGAAGGCAGAATATAGGAAACTACATGAAAACATGAATAATTCAAAGAAAATGACTGTAAACAGATGAGAACTCGTTTAGAACAGCTGAAAGAGATTCTCCAAGTCAGTTCTTAGTGTAGAAAAGATAGCTAACATAAGGGAAATCATTAAGTCTAGTTAAGATCACAAGGAAAACAGTATGAATCCTATATTCTTTACTTAAAGGACTCTAGAGTGGTAAATGTTTGTTATACAAGTCAGAATACCATTGAAATAGAGAAAGAAACACGTTTGGCAGCTTTGGAAAGCCTTACAAATCACTGAAATGTGGTACTACACTCTATAACACAGTTGAGAGACAATGTTCCCGAGCTGCCTCAGTTCATAACAGTGTGTAGGAAGTTGTTTGATAAAGTGGGCAAAGCTTATACGTGGGCCAGAAGGCAGAACATAGGAAACTACATGAAAACATGAATAATTCAATGAAATTGACTGTAAACAGATGAGAACTTGTTAAGAACAGCTGAAAGAGAATCTCCAAGTCAGTTCTTAGTGTAGAAAAGGTAGCTAAGATAAGGGAAATCCTTAATTCGTGTTAAGATAACATCAAACACTGTTTGAATCCTATATTCATTACTTAAAGGAGACTAGAGTGGTAAATGTGTTATACAAGGCAGCATACCATTGAAATAGAGAAAGAAACACGTTCGGCAGCTTTGGAAAGCCTTACACTTCACTGAAATGTAGTACTACACTCTATAACACAGTTGAGAGACAATGTTCCCGAGCTGCCTCAGTTCATAACAGTGTGTAGGAAGTTGTTTGATAAAGTGGGCAAAGCTTATACTTGGGCCAGAAGGCAGAATATAGGAAACTACATGAAAACATGAATAATTCAGTGAAAATTACTGTAAACAGATGAGAAGTTGTTTAGAACAGCTGAAAGAGAATCTCCAAATCACTTCTTTGTGTAGAAAAGGTAGCTAAGATAAGGGAAATCCTTAATTACAGTTAAGATAACATCAAACACTGTATGAATCCTATATTCATTACTTAAAGGAGACTAGAGTGGTAAATGTGTGTTATACAAGGCAGAATACCATTGAAATAGAGAAAGAAACACGTTCGGCAGCTTTGGAAAGCCTTACACTTTACTGAAATGTAGTACTACACTCTATAACACAGTTGAGAGACAATGTTCCCGAGCTGCCTCAGTTCATAACAGTGTGTAGGAAGTTGTTTGATAAAGTGGGCAAAGCTTATACTTGGGCCAGAAGGCAGAATATAGGAAACTACATGAAAACATGAATAATTCAAAGAAAATGACTGTAAACAGATGAGAACTCGTTTAGAACAGCTGAAAGAGATTTTCCAATTCAGTTCTTAGTGTAGAAAAGATAGCTAACATAAGGGAAATCATTAAGTCGAGTTAAGATCACAAGGAAAACAGTATGAATCCTATATTCTTTACTTAAAGGACTCTAGAGTGGTAAATGTTTGTTATACAAGTCAGAATACCATTGAAATAGAGAAAGAAACACGTTTGGCAGCTTTGGAAAGCCTTACAAATCACTGAAATTTGGTACTACACTCTATAACACAGTTGAGAGACAATGTTCCCGAGCTGCCCCAGTTCATAACAGGGTGTAGGAAGTTGTTTGATAAAGTGGGCAAAGCTTATACTTGGGCCAGAAGGCAGAATATAGGAAACTACATGAACACACGAATAATTCAGTGAAAATGTCTGTAAACAGATGCGAACTTGTTTTAGAACAGCTGAAAGAGATTCTCCAAGTCAGTTCTTAGTGTAGAAAAGGTAGCGAAGATAAGGAAAATTCTTAATTCGGGTTAAGATAACATCAAACACTGTTTGAATCCTATATTCATTACTTAAAGGAGACTAGAGTGGTAAATGTGTGTTATACAAGGCAGAATACCATTGAAATAGAGAAAGAAACACGTTCGGCAGCTTTGGAAAGCCTTACACTTCACTGAAATGTAGTACTACACTCTATAACACAGTTGAGAGACAATGTTCCCGAGCTGCCTCAGTTCATAACAGTGTGTAGGAAGTTGTTAGATAAAGTGGGCAAAGCTTATACTTGGACCAAAAGGCAGAATATAGGAAACTACATGAATACATAAATAATTCAGTGAAAATGTCTGTAAACAGATGAGAACTTGTTTTATTACAGCTGAAAGAGATTCTCCAAGTCAGTTCTTAGTGTGGAAAAGGTAGCTAAATCCGGGAAATCCGTAATTCCAGTTAAGATCACATGAAACACTGTATGAATCCTATATTCTTTACTTAAAGGAGACTAGAGTGGTAAATGTGTGTTATACAAGGCATAATACCATTGAAATAGAGAAAGAAACACGTTCGGCAGGTTTGGAAAGCCTTATACTTCACTGAAATGTAGTACTACACTCTATAACACAGTTGAGAGACAATGTTCCCGAGCTGCCTCAGTTCATAACAGTGTGTAGGAAGTTGTTTGATAAAGTGGGCAAAGCTTATACGTGGGCCAGAAGGCAGAACATAGGAAACTACATGAAAACATGAATAATTCAGTGAAATTGACTGTAAACAGATGAGAACTTGTTAAGAACTGCTGAAAGAGAATCTCCAAGTCAGTTCTTAGTGTAGAAAAGGTAGCTAAGATAAGGGAAATCCTTAATTCGTGTTAAGATAACATCAAACACTGTTTGAATCCTATATTCATTACTTAAAGGAGACTAGAGTGGTAAATGTGTGTTATACAAGGCAGAATACCATCGAAATACAGAAAGAAACACGTTCGGCAGCTTTGGAAAGCCTTATACTTCACTGAAATGTAGTACTACACTCTATAACACAGTTGAGAGACAATGTTCCCGATCTGCCTCAGTTCATAACAGTGTGTAGGAAGTTGTTTGATAAAGTGGGCAAAGCTTATACTTGGGCCAGAAGGCAGAATATAGGAAACTACATGAAAACATGAATAATTCAAAGAAAATGACTGTAAACAGATGAGAACTCGTTTAGAACAGCTGAAAGAGATTCTCCAAGTCAGTTCTTAGTGTAGAAAAGATAGCTAACATAAGGGAAATCATTAAGTCGAGTTAAGATCACAAGGAAAACAGTATGAATCCTATATTCTTTACTTAAAGGACTCTAGAGTGGTAAATGTTTGTTATACAAGTCAGAATACCATTGAAATAGAGAAAGAAACACGTTTGGCAGCTTTGGAAAGCCTTACAAATCACTGAAATGTGGTACTACACTCTATAACACAGTTGAGAGACAATGTTCCCGAGCTGCCTCAGTTCATAACAGGGTGTAGGAAGTTGTTTGATAAAGTGGGCAAAGCTTATACTTGGGCCAGAAGGCAGAATATAGGAAACTACATGAACACATGAATAATTCAGTGAAAATGTCTGTAAACAGATGAGAACTTGTTTTAGAACAGCTGAAAGAGATTCTCCAAGTCAGTTCTTAGTGTAGAAAAGGTAGCTAAGATAAGGAAAATTCTTAATTCGGGTTAAGATAACATCAAACACTGTTTGAATCCTATATTCATTACTTAAAGGAGACTAGAGTGGTAAATGTGTGTTATACAAGGCAGAATACCATTGAAATAGAGAAAGAAACACGTTCGGCAGCTTTGGAAAGCCTTACACTTCACTGAAATGTAGTACTACACTCTATAACACAGTTGAGAGACAATGTTCCCGAGCTGCCTCAGTTCATAACAGTGTGTAGGAAGTTGTTTGATAAAGTGGGCAAAGCTTATACTTGGGCCAGAAGGCAGAATATAGGAAACTACATGAAAACATGAATAATTCAGTGAAAATGACTGTAAACAGATGAGAACTTGTTTAGAACAGCTGAAAGGGAATCTCCAAGTCAGTTCTTAGTGTAGAAATGGTAGCTAAGATCCGGGAAATATTTAAATCGAGTTAAGATTACATGAAACAGTGTACGAATTCTACATTCTTTACTTAAAGGAGACTAGAGTGGTAAATGTGTGTTATACAAGGCAGAATACCATTGAAATAGAGAAAGAAACACGTTCGGCAGCATTGGAAAGCCTTACACTTCACTGAAATGTAGTATTACACTCTATAACACAGTTGAGAGACAATGTTCCCGAGCTGCCTCAGTTCATAACAGTGTGTAGGAAGTTGTTTGATAAAGTGGGCAAAGCTTATACTTGGGCCAGAAGGGAGAATATCGGAAACTACATGAAAACATGAATAATTCAGTGAAATTGACTGTAAACAGATGAGAATGTGTTTCAGAACAGCTGAAAGGGAATCTCCAAGTCAGTTCTTAGTTTAGAAAAGGTAGCTAAGATAAGGGAAATCCTTAATTCGAGTTAAGATAACATCAAACACTGTATGAATCCTATATTCATTACTTAAAGGAGACTAGAGTGGTAAATGTGTGTTATACAAGGCAGAATGCCATTGAAATAGAGAAAGAAACACGTTCGGCAGCTTTGGAAAGCCTTACACTTCACTGAAATGTAGTACTACACTCTATAACACAGTTGAGAGACAATGTTCCCGAGCTGCCTCAGTTCATAACAGTGTGCAGGAAGTAGTTTGATAAAGTGGGCAAAGCTTATACTTGGGCCAGAAGGCAGAATATAGGAAACTACATGAAAACATGAATAATTCAAAGAAAATGACTGTAAACAGATGAGAACTCGTTTAGAACAGCTGAAAGAGATTCTCCAAGTCAGTTCTTAGTGTAGAAAAGATAGCTAACATAAGGGAAATCATTAAGTCGAGTTAAGATCACAAGGAAAACACTATGAATCCTATATTCTTTACTTAAAGGACTCTAGAGTGGTAAATGTTTGTTATACAAGTCAGAATACCATTGAAATAGAGAAAGAAACACGTTTGGCAGCTTTGGAAAGCCTTACAAATCACTGAAATGTGGTACTACACTCTATAACACAGTTGAGAGACAATGTTCCCGAGCTGCCTCAGTTCATAACAGGGTGTAGGAAGTTGTTTGATAAAGTGGGCAAAGCTTATACTTGGGCCAGAAGGCAGAATATAGGAAACTACATGAACACACGAATAATTCAGTGAAAATGTCTGTAAACAGATGAGAACTTGTTTTAGAACAGCTGAAAGAGATTCTCCAAGTCAGTTCTTAGTGTAGAAAAGGTAGCGAAGATAAGGAAAATTCTTAATTCGGGTTAAGATAACATCAAACACTGTTTGAATCCTATATTCATTACTTAAAGGAGACTAGAGTGGTAAATGTGTGTTATACAAGGCAGAATACCATTGAAATACAGAAAGAAACACTTTCGGCAGCTTTGGAAAGCCTTAAACTTCACTGAAATGTAGTACTACACTCTATAACACAGTTGAGAGACAATGTTCCCGAGCTGCCTCAGTTCATAACAGTGTGTAGGAAGTTGTTAGATAAAGTGGGCAAAGCTTATACTTGGACCAGAAGGCAGAATATAGGAAACTACATGAATACATAAATAATTCAGTGAAAATGTCTGTAAACAGATGAGAACTTGTTTTATTACAGCTGAAAGAGATTCTCCAAGTCAGTTCTTAGTGTAGAAAAGGTAGCTAAATCCGGGAAATCCGTAATTCCAGTTAAGATCACATGAAACACTGTATGAATCCTATATTCTTTACTTAAAGGAGACTAGAGTGGTAAATGTGTGTTATACAAGGCATAATACCATTGAAATAGAGAAAGAAACACGTTCGGCAGCTTTGGAAAGCCTTATACTTCACTGAAATGTAGTACTACACTCTATAACACAGTTGAGAGACAATGTTCCCGAGCTGCCTCAGTTCATAACAGTGTGTAGGAAGTTGTTTGATAAAGTGGGCAAAGCTTATACGTGGGCCAGAAGGCAGAACATAGGAAACTACATGAAAACATGAATAATTCAGTGAAATTGACTGTAAACAGATGAGAACTTGTTAAGAACAGCTGAAAGACAATCTCCAAGTCAGTTCTTAGTGTAGAAAAGGTAGATAAGATAAGGGAAATCCTTAATTCGTGTTAAGATAACATCAAACACTGTTTGAATCCTATATTCATTACTTAAAGGAGACTAGAGTGGTAAATGTGTGTTATACAAGGCAGAATACCATCGAAATAGAGAAAGAAACACGTTCGGCAGCTTTGGAAAGCCTTACACTTCACTGAAATGTAGTACCACACTCTATAACACAGTTGAGAGACAATGTTCCCGAGCTGCCTCAGTTCATAACAGTGTGAAGGAAGTTGTTTGATAAAGTGGGCAAAGCTTATACTTGGGCCAGAAGGCAGAATATAGGAAACTACATGAAAACATGAATAATTCAGTGAAAATGACTGTAAACAGATGAGAAGTTGTTTAGAACAGCTGAAAGAGAATCTCCAAATCACTTCTTTGTGTAGAAAAGGTAGCTAAGATAAGGGAAATCCTTAATTACAGTTAAGATAACATCAAACACTGTATGAATCCTATATTCATTACTTAAAGGAGCCTAGAGTGGTAAATGTGTGTTATACAAGGCAGCATACCATTGAAATAGAGAAAGAAACACATTCGGCAGCTTTGGAAAGCCTTACACTTCACTGAAATGTAGTACTACACTCTATAACACAGTTGAGAGACAATGTTCCCGAGCTGCCTCAGTTCATAACAGTGTGTAGGAAGTTGTTTGATAAAGTGGGCAAAGCTTATACTTGGGCCAGAAGGCAGAATATAGGAAACTACATGAAAACATGAATAATTCAGTGAAAATGACTGTAAACAGATGAGAACTTGTTTAGAACAGCTGAAAGGGAATCTCCAAGTCAGTTCTTAGTGTAGAAATGGTAGCTAAGATCCGGGAAATATTTAATTCGAGTTAAGATTACATGAAACACTGTACGAATTCTACATTCTTTACTTAAAGGAGACTAGAGTGGTAAATGTGTGTTATACAAGGCAGAATACCATTGAAATAGAGAAAGAAACACGTTCGGCAGCTTTGGAAAGCCTTACACTTCACTGAAATGTAGTACTACACTCTATAACACAGTTGAGAGACAATGTTCCCGAGCTGCCTCAGTTCATAACAGTGTGAAGGAAGTTGTTTGATAAAGTGGGCAAAGCTTATACATGGGCCAGAAGGCAGAATATAGGAAACTACATGAAAACATGAATAATTCAAAGAAAATGACTGTAAACAGATGAGAACTCGTTTAGAACAGCTGAAAGAGATTCTACAAGTCAGTTCTTAGTGTAGAAAAGATAGCTAACATAAGGGAAATCATTAATTTGAGTTAAGATCACAAGGAAAACTGTATGAATCCTATATTCTTTACTTAAAGGACTCTAGAGTGGTAAATGTGAGTTATACAAGTCAGAATACCATTGAAATAGAGAAAGAAACACGTTTGGCAGCTTTGGAAAGCCTTACAATTCACTGAAATGTGGTACTACACTCTATAACACAGTTGAGAGACAATGTTCCCGAGCTGCCTCAGTTCATAACAGGGTGTAGGAAGTTGTTTGATAAAGTGGGCAAAGCTTATACTTGGGCCAGAAGGCAGAATATAGGAAACTACATGAACACATGAATAATTCAGTGAAAATGTCTGTAAACAGATGAGAACTTGTTTTATTACAGCTGAAAGAGATTCTCCAAGTCAGTTCTTAGTGTAGAAAAGGTAGCTAAATCCGGGAAATCCGTAATTCCAGTTAAGATCACATGAAACACTGTATGAATCCTATATTCTTTACTTAAAGGAGACTAGAGTGGTAAATGTGTGTTATACAAGGCATAATACCATTGAAATAGAGAAAGAAACACGTTCGGCAGCTTTGGAAAGCCTTATACTTCACTGAAATGTAGTACTACACTCTATAACACAGTTGAGAGACAATGTTCCCGAGCTGCCTCAGTTCATAACAGTGTGTAGGAAGTTGTTTGATAAAGTGGGCAAAGCTTATACGTGGGCCAGAAGGCAGAACATAGGAAACTACATGAAAACATGAATAATTCAGTGAAATTGACTGTAAACAGATGAGAACTTGTTAAGAACAGCTGAAAGACAATCTCCAAGTCAGTTCTTAGTGTAGAAAAGGTAGATAAGATAAGGGAAATCCTTAATTCGTGTTAAGATAACATCAAACACTGTTTGAATCCTATATTCATTACTTAAAGGAGACTAGAGTGGTAAATGTGTGTTATACAAGGCAGAATACCATCGAAATAGAGAAAGAAACACGTTCGGCAGCTTTGGAAAGCCTTACACTTCACTGAAATGTAGTACCACACTCTATAACACAGTTGAGAGACAATGTTCCCGAGCTGCCTCAGTTCATAACAGTGTGAAGGAAGTTGTTTGATAAAGTGGGCAAAGCTTATACTTGGGCCAGAAGGCAGAATATAGGAAACTACATGAAAACATGAATAATTCAGTGAAAATGACTGTAAACAGATGAGAAGTTGTTTAGAACAGCTGAAAGAGAATCTCCAAATCACTTCTTTGTGTAGAAAAGGTAGCTAAGATAAGGGAAATCCTTAATTACAGTTAAGATAACATCAAACACTGTATGAATCCTATATTCATTACTTAAAGGAGCCTAGAGTGGTAAATGTGTGTTATACAAGGCAGCATACCATTGAAATAGAGAAAGAAACACATTCGGCAGCTTTGGAAAGCCTTACACTTCACTGAAATGTAGTACTACACTCTATAACACAGTTGAGAGACAATGTTCCCGAGCTGCCTCAGTTCATAACAGTGTGTAGGAAGTTGTTTGATAAAGTGGGCAAAGCTTATACTTGGGCCAGAAGGCAGAATATAGGAAACTACATGAAAACATGAATAATTCAGTGAAAATGACTGTAAACAGATGAGAACTTGTTTAGAACAGCTGAAAGGGAATCTCCAAGTCAGTTCTTAGTGTAGAAATGGTAGCTAAGATCCGGGAAATATTTAATTCGAGTTAAGATTACATGAAACACTGTACGAATTCTACATTCTTTACTTAAAGGAGACTAGAGTGGTAAATGTGTGTTATACAAGGCAGAATACCATTGAAATAGAGAAAGAAACACGTTCGGCAGCTTTGGAAAGCCTTACACTTCACTGAAATGTAGTACTACACTCTATAACACAGTTGAGAGACAATGTTCCCGAGCTGCCTCAGTTCATAACAGTGTGAAGGAAGTTGTTTGATAAAGTGGGCAAAGCTTATACATGGGCCAGAAGGCAGAATATAGGAAACTACATGAAAACATGAATAATTCAAAGAAAATGACTGTAAACAGATGAGAACTCGTTTAGAACAGCTGAAAGAGATTCTACAAGTCAGTTCTTAGTGTAGAAAAGATAGCTAACATAAGGGAAATCATTAATTTGAGTTAAGATCACAAGGAAAACTGTATGAATCCTATATTCTTTACTTAAAGGACTCTAGAGTGGTAAATGTGAGTTATACAAGTCAGAATACCATTGAAATAGAGAAAGAAACACGTTTGGCAGCTTTGGAAAGCCTTACAATTCACTGAAATGTGGTACTACACTCTATAACACAGTTGAGAGACAATGTTCCCGAGCTGCCTCAGTTCATAACAGGGTGTAGGAAGTTGTTTGATAAAGTGGGCAAAGCTTATACTTGGGCCAGAAGGCAGAATATAGGAAACTACATGAACACATGAATAATTCAGTGAAAATGTATGTAAACAGATGAGAACTTGTTTTAGAACAGCTGAAAGAGATTCTCCAAGTCAGTTCTTAGTGTAGAAAAGGTAGCTAAGATAAGGAAAATTCTTAATTCGGGTTAAGATAACATCAAACTGTTTGAATCCTATATTCATTACTTAAAGGAGACTAGAGTGCTAAATGTGTGTTATACAAGGCAGAATACCATCGAAATAGAGAAAGAAACACGTTCGGTGGCTTTGGAAAGCCTTACACTTCACTGAAATGTAGTACTACACTCTATAACACAGTTGAGAGACAATGTTCCCGAGCTGCCTCAGTTCATAACAGTGTGTAGGAAGTTGTTAGATAAAGTGGGCAAAGCTTATACTTGGACCAGAAGGCAGAATATAGGAAACTACATGAATACATAAATAATTCAGTGAAAATGTCTGTAAACAGATGAGAACTTGTTTTATTACAGCTGAAAGAGATTCTCCAAGTCAGTTCTTAGTGTAGAAAAGGTAGCTAAATCCGGGAAATCCGTAATTCCAGTTAAGATCACATGAAACACTGTATGAATCCTATATTCTTTACTTAAAGGAGACTAGAGTGGTAAATGTGTGTTATACAAGGCAGAATACCATTGAAATAGAGAAAGAAACACGTTCGGCAGCTTTGGAAAGCCTTACACTTCACTGAAATGTAGTACTACACTCTATAACACAGTTGAGAGACAATGTTCCCGAGCTACCTCAGTTCATAACAGTGTGTAGGAAGTTGTTTGATAAAGTGGGCAAAGCTTATACTTGGGCCAGAAGGCAGAACATAGGAAACTACATGAAAACATGAATAATTCAGTGAAATTGACTGTAAACAGATGAGAACTTGTTAAGAACAGCTGAAAGAGAATCTCCAAGTCAGTTCTTAGTGTAGAAAAGGTAGCTAAGATAAGGGAAATCCTTAATTCGTGTTAAGATAACATCAAACACTGTTTGAATCCTATATTCATTACTTAAAGGAGACTAGAGTGGTAAATGTGTGTTATACAAGGCAGAATACCATTGAAATAGAGAAAGAAACACGTTCGGCAGCTTTGGAAAGCCTTACACTTCACTGAAATGTAGTACTACACTCTATAACACATTTGAGAGACAATGTTCCCGAGCTGCCTCAGTTCATAACAGTGTGTAGGAAGTTGTTTGATAAAGTGGGCAAAGCTTATACTTGGACCAGAAGGCAGAATATAGGAAACTACATGAACACGTGAATAATTCAGTGAAAATGTCTGTAAACAGATGAGAACTTGTTTTAGAACAGCTGAAAGAGATTCTCCAAGTCAGTTCTTAGTGTAGAAAAGGTAGCTAAATATGGGAAATCCGTAATTCGAGTTAAGATCACATGAAACACTGTATGAATCCTATATTCTTTACTTAAAGGAGACTAGAGTGGTAAATGTGTGTTATACAAGGGATAATACCACTGAAATAGAGAAAGAAACACGTTCGGCAGCTTTGGAAAGCCTTATACTTCACTGAAATGTAGTACTACACTCTATAACACAGTTGAGAGACAATGTTCCCGAGCTGCCTCAGTTCATAACAGTGTGTAGGAAGTTGTTTGATAAAGTGGGCAAAGCTTATACTTGGGCCAGAAGGCAGAACATAGGAAACTACATGAAAACATGAATAATTCAGTGAAATTGACTGTAAACAGATGAGAACTTGTTAATAACAGCTGAAAGAGAATCTCCAAGTCAGTTCTTAGTGTAGAAAAGGTAGCTAAGATAAGGGAAATCCTTAATTCGTGTTAAGATAACATCAAACACTGTTTGAATCCTATATTCATTACTTAAAGGAGACTAGAGTGGTAAATGTGTGTTATACAAGGCAGAATACCATTGAAATAGAGAAAGAAACACGTTCGGCAGCTTTGGAAAGCCTTATACTTCACTGAAATGTAGTACTACACTCTATAACACAGTTGAGAGACAATGTTCCCGAGCTGCCTCAGTTCATAACAGTGTGTAGGAAGTTGTTTGATAAAGTGGGCAAAGCTTATACGTGGGCCAGAAGGCAGAACATAGGAAACTACATGAAAACATGAATAATTCAGTGAAATTGACTGTAAACAGATGAGAACTTGTTAAGAACAGCTGAAAGAGAATCTCCAAATCACTTCTTTGTGTAGAAAAGGTAGCTAAGATAAGGGAAATACTTAATTACAGTTAAGATAACATCAAACACTGTATGAATCCTATATTCATTACTTAAAGGAAACTAGAGTGGTAAATGTGTGTTATACAAGGCAGCATACCATTGAAATAGAGAAAGAAACACATTCAGCAGCTTTGGAAAGCCTTACACTTCACTGAAATGTAGTACTACACTCTATAACACAGTTGAGAGACAATGATCCCGAGCTGCCTCAGTTCATAACAGTGTGTAGGAAGTTGTTTGATAAAGTGGGCAAAGCTTATACTTGGGCCAGAAGGCAGAATATAGGAAACTACATGAAAACATGAATAATTCAAAGAAAATGACTGTAAACAGATGAGAACTCGTTTAGAACAGCTGAAAGAGATTCTCCAAGTCAGTTGTTAGTGTAGAAAAGATAGCTAACATAAGGGAAATCATTAAGTCAAGTTAAGATCACAAGGAAAAATGTATGAATCCGATATTCTTTACTTAAAGGACTCTAGAGTGGTAAATGTTTGTTATACACTCAGAATACCATTGAAATAGAGAAAGAAACACGTTTGGCAGCTTTGGAAAGCCTTACAAATCACTGAAATGTGGTACTACTCTCTATAACACAGTTGAGAGACAATGTTCCCGAGCTGCCTCAGTTCATAACAGTGTGTAGGAAGTTGTTTGATAAAGTGGGCAAAGCTTATACGTGGGCCAGAAGGCAGAACATAGGAAACTACATGAAAACATGAATAATTCAGTGAAATTGACTGTAAACAGATGAGAACTTGTTAAGAACAGCTGAAAGAGAATCTCCAAGTCAGTTCTTAGTGTAGAAAAGGTAGCTAAGATAAGGGAAATCCTTAATTCGTGTTAAGATAACATCAAACACTGTTTGAATCCTATATTCATTACTTAAAGGAGACTAGAGTGGTAAATGTGTGTTATACAAGGCAGAATACCATCGAAATAGAGAAAGAAACACGTTCGGCAGCTTTGGAAAGCCTTACACTTCACTGAAATGTAGTACTACACTCTATAACACAGTTGAGAGACAATGTTCCCGAGCTGCCTCAGTTCATAACAGTGTGTAGGAAGTTGTTTGATAAAGTGGGCAAAGCTTATACTTGGCCCAGAAGGCAGAATATAGGAAACTACATGAAAACATGAATAATTCAGTGAAAATGACTGTAAACAGATGAGAAGTTGTTTAGAACAGCTGAAAGAGAATCTCCAAATCACTTCTTTGTGTAGAAAAGGTAGCTAAGATAAGGGAAATCCTTAATTACAGTTAAGATAACATCAAACACTGTATGAATCCTATATTCATTACTTAAAGGAAACTAGAGTGGTAAATGTGTGTTATACAAGGCAGCATACCATTGAAATAGAGAAAGAAACACATTCAGCAGCTTTGGAAAGCCTTACACTTCACTGAAATGTAGTACTACACTCTATAACACAGTTGAGAGACAATGATCCCGAGCTGCCTCAGTTCATAACAGTGTGTAGGAAGTTGTTTGATAAAGTGGGCAAAGCTTATACTTGGGCCAGAAGGCAGAATATAGGAAACTACATGAAAACATGAATAATTCAAAGAAAATGACTGTAAACAGATGAGAACTCGTTTAGAACAGCTGAAAGAGATTCTCCAAGTCAGTTGTTAGTGTAGAAAAGATAGCTAACATAAGGGAAATCATTAAGTCAAGTTAAGATCACAAGGAAAAATGTATGAATCCGATATTCTTTACTTAAAGGACTCTAGAGTGGTAAATGTTTGTTATACACTCAGAATACCAATGAAATAGAGAAAGAAACACGTTTGGCAGCTTTGGAAAGCCTTACAAATCACTGAAATGTGGTACTACTCTCTATAACACAGTTGAGAGACAATGTTCCCGAGCTGCCTCAGTTCATAACAGTGTGTAGGAAGTTGTTTGATAAAGTGGGCAAAGCTTATACGTGGGCCAGAAGGCAGAACATAGGAAACTACATGAAAACATGAATAATTCAGTGAAATTGACTGTAAACAGATGAGAACTTGTTAAGAACAGCTGAAAGAGAATCTCCAAGTCAGTTCTTAGTGTAGAAAAGGTAGCTAAGATAAGGGAAATCCTTAATTCGTGTTAAGATAACATCAAACACTGTTTGAATCCTATATTCATTACTTAAAGGAGACTAGAGTGGTAAATGTGTGTTATACAAGGCAGAATACCATCGAAATAGAGAAAGAAACACGTTCGGCAGCTTTGGAAAGCCTTACACTTCACTGAAATGTAGTACTACACTCTATAACACAGTTGAGAGACAATGTTCCCGAGCTGCCTCAGTTCATAACAGTGTGTAGGAAGTTGTTTGATAAAGTGGGCAAAGCTTATACTTGGCCCAGAAGGCAGAATATAGGAAACTACATGAAAACATGAATAATTCAGTGAAAATGACTGTAAACAGATGAGAAGTTGTTTAGAACAGCTGAAAGAGAATCTCCAAATCACTTCTTTGTGTAGAAAAGGTAGCTAAGATAAGGGAAATCCTTAATTACAGTTAAGATAACATCAAACACTGTATGAATCCTATATTCATTACTTAAAGGAAACTAGAGTGGTAAATGTGTGTTATACAAGGCAGCATACCATTGAAATAGAGAAAGAAACACATTCAGCAGCTTTGGAAAGCCTTACACTTCACTGAAATGTAGTACTACACTCTATAACACAGTTGAGAGACAATGATCCCGAGCTGCCTCAGTTCATAACAGTGTGTAGGAAGTTGTTTGATAAAGTGGGCAAAGCTTATACTTGGGCCAGAAGGCAGAATATAGGAAACTACATGAAAACATGAATAATTCAAAGAAAATGACTGTAAACAGATGAGAACTCGTTTAGAACAGCTGAAAGAGATTCTCCAAGTCAGTTCTTAGTGTAGAAAAGATAGCTAACATAAGGGAAATCATTAAGTCGAGTTAAGATCACAAGGAAAAATGTATGAATCCGATATTCTTTACTTAAAGGACTCTAGAGTGGTAAATGTTTGTTATACACTCAGAATACCATTGAAATAGAGAAAGAAACACGTTTGGCAGCTTTGGAAAGCCTTACAAATCACTGAAATGTGGTACTACTCTCTATAACACAGTTGAGAGACAATGTTCCCGAGCTGCCTCAGTTCATAACAGTGTGTAGGAAGTTGTTTGATAAAGTGGGCAAAGCTTATACTTGGGCCAGAAGGCAGAATATGGGAAACTACATGAACACATGATTAATTCAGTGAAAATGACTGTAAACAGATGAGAACTTGTTTAGAACAGCTGAAAGAGAATCTCCAAGTCAGTTCTTAGTGTAGAAAAGGTAGCTAAGATAAGGACAATTCTTAATTCGGGTTAAGATAACATCAAACACTGTTTGAATCCTATATTCATTACTTAAAGGAGACTAGAGTGGTAAATGTGTGTTATACAAGGCAGAATACCATTGAAATAGAGAAAGAAACACGTTCGGCAGCTTTGGAAAGCCTTACACTTCACTGAAATGTAGTACTACACTCTATAACACAGTTGAGAAACAATGCTCCCGAGCTGCCTCAGTTCATAACAGGGTGTAGGAAGTTGTTTGATAAAGTGGGCAAAGCTTATACTTGGGCCAGAAGGCAGAATATAGGAAACTACATGAACACATGAATAATTCAGTGAAAATGTCTGTAAACAGATGAGAACTTGTTTTAGAACAGCTGAAAGAGATTCTCCAAGTCAGTTCTTAGTGTAGAAAAAGTAACTAAGATAAGGAAAATTCTTAATTCGGGTTAAGATAACATGAAACACTGTTTGAATCCTATATTCATTACTTAAAGGAGACTAGAGTGGTAAATGTGTGTTATACAAGGCAGAATACCATTGAAATAGAGAAAGAAACACGTTCGGCAGCTTTGGAAAGCCTTACACTTCACTGAAATGTAGTACTACACTCTATAACACAGTTGAGAGACAATGTTCCCGAGCTGCCTCAGTTTATAACAGTGTGTAGGAAGTTGTTTGATAAAGTGGGCAAAGCTTATACTTGGACCAGAAGGCAGAATATAGGAAACTACATGAACACATGAATAATTCAGTAAAAATGTCTGTAAACAGATGAGAACTTGTTTAGAACAGCTGAAAGGGAATCTCCAAGTCAGTTCTTAGTGTAGAAATGGTAGCTAAGATCCGGGAAATATTTAATTCGAGTTAAGATTACATGAAACACTGTACGAATACTACATTCTTTACTTAAAGGAGACTAGAGTGGTAAATGTGTGTTATACAAGGCAGAATACCATTGAAATAGAGAAAGAAACACGTTTGGCAGCTTTGGAAAGCCTTACAATTCACTGAAATGTGGTACTACACTCTATAACACAGTTGAGAGACAATGTTCCCTAGCTGCCTCATTGCTTAACAGTGTGTAGGAAGTTGTTTGATAAAGTGGGCAAAGCTTATCCTTGGGCCAGAAGGCAGAATATGGGAAACTACATGAAAACATGATTAATTCAGTGAAAATGACTGTAAACAGATGAGAACTTGTTTAGAAGAGCTGAAAGAGATTCTCCAAGTCAGTTCTTAGTGTAGAAAAGGTAGCTAAGATACGGGAAATCCTTAATTCGAGTTAAGATTACATGAAACACTGTATGAATCCTATATTCTTTACTTAAAGGAGACTAGAGTGGTAAATGTGTGTTATACAAGGCAGAATACCATTGAAATAGAGAAAGAAACACGTTCGGCAGCTTTGGAGAGCCTTACACTTCACTGAAATGTAGTACTACACTCTATAACACAGTTGAGAGACAATGCTCCCGAGCTGCCTCAGTTCATAACAGAGTGTAGGAAGTTGTTTGATAAAGTGGGCAAAGCTTATACTTGGGCCAGAAGGCAGAATATAGGAAACTACATGAACACATGAATAATTCAGTGAAAATGTCTGTAAACAGATGAGAACTTGTTTTAGAACAGCTGAAAGAGATTCTCCAAGTCAGTTCTTAGTGTAGAAAAAGTAACTAAGATAAGGAAAATTCTTAATTCGGGTTAAGATAACATCAAACACTGTTTGAATCCTATATTCATTACTTAAAGGAGACTAGAGTGGTAAATGTGTGTTATACAAGGCAGAATACCATTGAAATAGAGAAAGAAACACGTTCGGCAGCTTTGGAAAGCCTTACACTTCACTGAAATGTAGTACTACACTCTATAACACAGTTGAGAGACAATGTTCCCGAGCTGCCTCAGTTTATAACAGTGTGTAGGAAGTTGTTTGATAAAGTGGGCAAAGCTTATACTTGGACCAGAAGGCAGAATATAGGAAACTACATGAACACATGAATAATTCAGTGAAAATGTCTGTAAACAGATGAGAACTTGTTTTAGAACAGCTGAAAGAGATTCTCCAAGTCAGTTCTTAGTGTAGAAAAGGTAGCTAAATATGGGAAATCCGTAATTCGAGTTAAGATCACATGAAACACTGTATGAATCCTATATTCTTTACTTAAAGGGGACTAGAGTGGTAAATGTGTGTTAAACAAGGCATAATACCACTGAAATAGAGAAAGAAACACGTTCGGCAGCTTTGGAAAGCCTTATACTTCACTGAAATGTAGTACTACACTCTATAACACAGTTGAGAGACAATGTTCCCGAGCTGCCTCAGTTCATAACAGTGTGTAGGAAGTTGTGTGATAAAGTGGGCAAAGCTTATACGTGGGCCAGAAGGCAGAACATAGGAAACTACATGAAAACATGAATAATTCAGTGAAATTGACTGTAAACAGATGAGAACTTGTTAAGAACAGCTTAAAGAGAATCTCCAAGTCAGTTCTTAGTGTAGAAAAGGTAGGTAAGATAAGGGAAATCCTTAATTCGTGTTAAGATAACATGAAACACTGTTTGAATCCTATATTCATTACTTAAAGGAGACTAGAGTGGTAAATGTGTGTTATACAAGGCAGAATACCATTGAAATAGAGAAATAAACACGTTCGGCAGCTTTGGAAAGCCTTACACTTCACTGAAATGTAGTACCACACTCTATAACACAGTTGATAGACAATGTTCCCGAGCTGCCTCAGTTCATAACAGTGTGTAGGAAGTTGTTTGATAAAGTGGGCAAAGCTTATACTTGGGCCAGAAGGCAGAATATAGGAAACTACATGAAAACATGAATAATTCAGTGAAAATGACTGTAAACAGATGAGAACTTGTTTAGAACAGCTGAAAGGGAATCTCCAAGTCAGTTCTTAGTGTAGAAATGGTAGCTAAGATACGGGAAATATTTAATTCGAGTTAAGATTACATGAAACACTGTACGAATTCTACATTCTTTACTTAAAGGAGACTAGAGTGGTAAATGTGTGTTATACAAGGCAGAATACCATTGAAATAGAGAAAGAAACACGTTTGGCAGCTTTGGAAAGCCTTACAATTCACTGAAATGTGGTACTACACTCTATAACACAGTTGAGAGACAATGTTCCCTAGCTGCCTCATTGCTTAACAGTGTGTAGGAAGTTGTTTGATAAAGTGGGCAAAGCTTATCCTTGGGCCAGAAGGCAGAATATGGGAAACTACATGAAAACATGATTAATTCAGTGAAAATGACTGTAAACAGATGAGAACTTGTTTAGAAGAGCTGAAAGAGATTCTCCAAGTCAGTTCTTAGTGTAGAAAAGGTAGCTAAGATCCGGGAAATCCTTAATTCGAGTTAAGATTACATGAAACACTGTATGAATCCTATATTCTTTACTTAAAGGAGACTAGAGTGGTAAATGTGTGTTATACAAGGCAGAATACCATTGAAATAGAGAAAGAAACACGTTCGCCAGCTTTGGAGAGCCTTACACTTCACTGAAATGTAGTACTACACTCTATAACACAGTTGAGAGACAATGCTCCCGAGCTGCCTCAGTTCATAACAGGGTGTAGGAAGTTGTTTGATAAAGTGGGCAAAGCTTATACTTGGGCCAGAAGGCAGAATATAGGAAACTACATGAACACATGAATAATTCAGTGAAAATGTCTGTAAACAGATGAGAACTTGTTTTAGAACAGCTTAAAGAGATTCTCCAAGTCAGTTCTTAGTGTAGAAAAGGTAGCTAAGATAAGGAAAATTCTTAATTCGGGTTAAGATAACATCAAACACTGTTTGAATCCTATATTCATTACTTAAAGGAGACTAGAGTGGTAAATGTGTGTTATACAAGGCAGAATACCATTGAAATAGAGAAAGAAACACGTTCGGCAGCTTTGGAAAGCCTTACACTTCACAGAAATGTAGTACTACACTCTATAACACAGTTGAGAGACAATGTTCCCGAGCTGCCTCAGTTCATAACAGTGTGTAGGAAGTTGTTAGATAAATTGGGCAAAGCTTATACTTGGACCAGAAGGCAGAATACAGGAAACTACATGAATACATAAATAATTCAGTGAAAATGTCTGTAAACAGATGAGAACTTGTTTTATTACAGCTGAAAGAGATTCTCCAAGTCAGTTCTTAGTGTAGAAAAGGTAGCTAAATCCGGGAAATCCGTAATTCCAGTTAAGATCACATGAAACACTGTATGAATCCTATATTCTTTACTTAAAAGAGACTAGAGTGGTAAATGTGTGTTATACAAGGCACAATACCATTGAAATAGAGAAAGAAACATGTTCGGCAGCTTTGGAAAGCCTTATACTTCACTGAAATGTAGTACTACACTCTATAACACAGTTGAGAGACAATGTTCCCGAGCTGCCTCAGTTCATAACAGTGTGTAGGAAGTTGTTTGATAAAGTGGGCATAGCTTATACGTGGGCCAGAAGGCAGAACATAGGAAACTACATGAAAACATGAATAATTCAGTGAAATTGACTGTAAACAGATGAGAACTTGTTAAGAACAGCTGAAAGAGAATCTCCAAGTCAGTTCTTAGTGTAGAAAAGGTAGCTAAGATAAGGGAAATCCTTAATTCGTGTTAAGATAACATCAAACACTGTTTGAATCCTATATTCATTACTTAAAGGAGACTAGAGTGGTAAATGTGTGTTATACAAGGCAGAATACCATCGAAATAGAGAAAGAAACACGTTCGGCAGCTTTGGAAAGCCTTACACTTCACTGAAATGTAGTACTACATTCTATAACACAGTTGAGAGACAATGTTCCCGAGCTGCCTCAGTTCATAACAGTGTGTAGGAAGTTGTTTGATAAAGTGGGCAAAGCTTATACTTGGGCCAGAAGGCAGAATATAGGAAACTACATGAAAACATGAATAATTCAAAGAAAATGACTGTAAACAGATGAGAACTCGTATAGAACAGCTGAAAGAGATTCTCCAAGTCAGTTCTTAGTGTAGAAAAGATAGCTAACATAAGGGAAATCATTAAGTCGAGTTAAGATCACAAGGAAAAATGTATGAATCCGATATTCTTTACTTAAAGGACTCTAGAGTGGTAAATGTTTGTTATACACTCAGAATACCATTGAAATAGAGAAAGAAACACGTTTGGCAGCTTTGGAGAGCCTTACAAATCACGGAAATGTGGTACTACACTCTAAAACACAGTTTAGAGACAATGTTCCCGAGCTGCCTCAGTTCATAACAGTGTGTAGGAAGTTGTTTGATAAAGTGGGCAAAGCTTATACTTGGGCCAGAAGGCAGAATGTGGGAAACTACATGAAAACATGATTAATTCAGTGAAAATGACTGTAAACAGATGAGAACTTGTTTAGAACAGCTGAAAGAGATTCTCCAAGTCAGTTCTTAGTGTAGAAAAGGTAGCTAAGATCCGGGAAATCCTTAATTCGAGTTAAGATTACATGAAACACTGTATGAATCCTACATTCTTTACTTAAAGGAGACTAGAGTGGTAAATGTGTGTTATACAAGGCAGAATACCATTGAAATAGAGAAAGAAACACTTTCGGCAGCTTTGGAAAGCCTTACACTTCACTGAAATGTAGTACTACACTCTATAACACAGTTGAGAGACAATGTTCCCGAGCTGCCTCAGTTCATAACAGTGTGTAGGAAGTTGTTTGATAAAGTGGGCAAAGCTTATACTTGGACCAGAAGGCAGAATATAGGAAACTACATGAACACATGAATAATTCAGTGAAAATGTCTGTAAACAGATGAGAACTTGTTTTAGAACAGCTGAAAGAGATTCTCCAAGTCAGTTCTTAGTGTAGAAAAGGTAGCTAAATATGGGAAATCCGTAATTCGAGTTAAGATCACATGAAACACTGTATGAATCCTATATTCTTTACTTAAAGGAGACTAGAGTGGTAAATGTGTGTTATACAAGGCATAATACCACTGAAATAGAGCAAGAAACATGTTCGGCAGCTTTGGAAAGCCTTATACTTCACTGAAATGTAGTACTACACTCTATAACACAGTTGAGAGACAGTGTTCCCGAGCTGCCTCAGTTTATAACAGTGTGTAGGAAGTTGTTTGATAAAGTGGGCAAAGCTTATACTTGGGCCAGAAGGCAGAACATAGGAAACTACATGAAAACATGAATAATTCAGTGAAATTGACTGTAAACAGATGAGAACTTGTTAAGAACAGCTGAAAGAGAATCTCCAAGTCAGTTCTTAGTGTAGAAAAGGTAGCTAAGATAAGGGAAATCCTTAATTCGTGTTAAGATAACATGAAACACTGTTTGAATCCTATATTCATTACTTAAAGGAGACTAGAGTGGTAAATGTGTGTTATACAAGGCAGAATACCATTGAAATAGAGAAAGAAACACATTCGGCAGGTTTGGAAAGCCTTATACTTCACTGAAATGTAGTACTACACTCTATAACACAGTTGAGAGACAATGTTCCCGAGCTGCCTCAGTTCATAACAGTGTTTAGGAAGTTGTTTGATAAAGTGGGCAAAGCTTATACGAGGGCCAGAAGGCAGAACATAGGAAACTACATGAAAACATGAATAATTCAGTGAAAATGACTGTAAACAGATGAGAAGTTGTTTAGAACAGCTGAAAGAGAATCTCCAAATCACTTCTTTGTGTAGAAAAGGTAGCTAAGATAAGGGAAATCCTTAATTACAGTTAAGATAACATCAAACACTGTATGAATCCTATATTCATTACTTAAAGGAGACTAGAGTGGTAAATGTGTGTTATACAAGGCAGCATACCATTGAAATAGAGAAAGAAACACGTTCGGCAGCTTTGGAAAGCCTTAAACTTCACTGAAATGTAGTACTACACTCTATAACACAGTTGAGAGACAATGTTCCCGAGCTGCCTCAGTTCATAACAGTGTGTAGGAAGTTGTTTGATAAAGTGGGCAAAGCTTATACTTGGGTCAGAAGGCAGAATGTGGGAAACTACATGAAAACATGATTAATTCAGTGAAAATGACTGTAAACAGATGAGAACTTGTTTAGAACAGCTGAAAGAGATTCTCCAAGTCAGTTCTTAGTGTAGAAAAGGTAGCTAAGATCCGGGAAATCCTTAATTCGAGTTAAGATTACATGAAACACTATATGAATCCTATATTCTTTACTTAAAGGAGACTAGAGTGGTAAATGTGTGTTATACAAGGCAGAATACCATTGAAATAGAGAAAGAAACACGTTCGGCAGCTTTGGAAAGCCTTACACTTCACTGAAATGTAGTAGTACACTCTATAACACAGTTGAGAGACAATTTTCCTGAGCTACCTCAGTTCATAACAGTGGGTAGGAAGTTGTTTGATAAAGTGGGCAAAGCTTATACTTGGGCCAGAAGGCAGAACATAGGAAACTACATGAAAACATGAATAATTCAGTGAAATTGACTGTAAACAGATGAGAACTTGTTTAGAACAGCTGAAAGAGAATCTCCAAGTCAGTTCTTAGTGTAGAAAAGGTAGCTACGATAAGGAAAATTCTTAATTCGGGTTAAGATAACATCAAACACTGTTTGAATCCTATATTCATTACTTAAAGGAGACTAGAGTGGTAAATGTGTGTTATACAAGGCAGAATACCATTGAAATAGAGAAAGAAACACGTTCGGCAGCTTTGGAAAGCCTTACACTTCACTGAAATGTAGTACTACACTCTATAACACAGTTGAGAGACAATGTTCCCGAGCTGCCTCAGTTCATAACAGTGTGCAGGAAGTTGTTTGATAAAGTGGGCAAAGCTTATACTTGGACCAGAAGGCAGAATATAGGAAACTACATGAACACATGAATAATTCAGTGAAAATGTCTGTAAACAGATGAGAACTTGTTTTAGAACAGCTGAAAGAGATTCTCCAAGTCAGTTCTTAGTGTAGAAAAGGTAGCTAAATATGGGAAATCCGTAATTCGAGTTAAGATCACATGAAACACTGTATGAATCCTATATTCTTTACTTAAAGGAGACTAGAGTGGTAAATGTGTGTTATACAAGGCATAATACCACTGAAATAGAGGAAGAAACATGTTCGGCAGCTTTGGAAAGCCTTATACTTCACTGAAATGTAGTACTACACTCTATAACACAGTTGAGAGACAATGTTCCCGAGCTGCCTCAGTTCATAACAGTGTGTAGGAAGTTGTTTGATAAAGTGGGCAAAGCTTATACTTGGGCCAGAAGGCAGAACATAGGAAATTACATGAAAACATGAATAATTCAGTGAAATTGACTGTAAACAGATGAGAACTTGTTAAGAACAGCTGAAAGAGAATCTCCAAGTCAGTTCTTAGTGTAGAAAAGGTAGCTAAGATAAGGGAAATCCTTAATTCGTGTTAAGATAACATGAAACGCTGTTTGAATCCTATATTCATTACTTAAAGGAGACTAGAGTGGTAAATGTGTGTTATACAAGGCAGAATACCATTGAAATAGAGAAAGAAACACATTCGGCAGCTTTGGAAAGCCTTATACTTCACTGAAATGTAGTACTACACTCTATAACACAGTTGAGAGACAATGTTCCCGAGCTGCCTCAGTTCATAACAGTGTGTAGGAAGTTGTTTGATAAAGTGGGCAAAGCTTATACGAGGGCCAGAAGGCAGAACATAGGAAACTACATGAAAACATGAATAATTCAGTGAAAATGACTGTAAACAGATGAGAAGTTGTTTAGAACAGCTGAAAGAGAATCTCCAAATCACTTCTTTGTGTAGAAAAGGTAGCTAAGATAAGGGAAATCCTTAATTACAGTTAAGATAACATCAAACACTGTATGAATCCTATATTCATTACTTAAAGGAGACTAGAGTGGTAAATGTGTGTTATACAAGGCAGCATACCATTGAAATAGAGAAAGAAACACGTTCGGCAGCTTTGGAAAGCCTTACACTTCACTGAAATGTAGTACTACACTCTATAACACAGTTGAGAGACAATGTTCCCGAGCTGCCTCAGTTCATAACAGTGTGTAGGAAGTTGTTTGATAAAGTGGGCAAAGCTTATACTTGGGCCAGAAGGCAGAATATAGGAAACTACATGAAAACATGATTAATTCAGTGAAAATGACTGTAAACAGATGAGTACTTGTTTAGAACAGCTGATAGAGATTCTCCAAGTCAGTTCTTAGTGTAGAAAAGGTAGCTAAGATCCGGGAAATCCTTAATTCGAGTTAAGATTACATGAAACACTGTATGAATCCTATATTCTTTACTTAAAGGAGACTAGAGTGGTAAATGTGTGTTATACAAGGCAGAATACCATTGAAATAGAGAAAGAAACACGTTCGGCAGCTTTGGAAAGCCTTACACTTCACTGAAATGTAGTACTACACTCTATATCACAGTTGAGAAACAATGTTCCCTAGCTGCCTCATTCCTTAACAGTGTGTAGGAAGTTGTTTGATAAAGTGGGCAAAACTTATACTAGGACCAGAAGGCAGAATATAGTAAACTACATGAACGCAAGAATAATTCAGTGAAAATGTCTGTAAACAGATGAGAACTTGTTTCAGAACAGCTGAAAGAGATTCTCCAAGTCAGTTCTTAGTGTAGAAAAGGTAGCTAAATCCGGAAAATCCTTAATTTGAGTTAAGATCACATGAAACACTGTATGAATCCTATATTCTTTACTTAAAGGAGGCTAGAGTGGTAAATGTGTGTTATACAAGATTAATACCACTGAAATAGAGAAAGAAACACGTTCGGCAGCTTTGGAAAGCCTTACACTTCACTGAAATATAGTACTACACTGTATAACACAGTTTAGAGACAATGTTCCCGAGCTGCCTCAGTTCATAACAGTGTGTAGGAAGTTGTTTGATAAAGTGGGCAAAGCTTATACTTGGGCCAGAAGGCAGAATATAGGAAACTACATGAAAACATGAATAATTCAGTGAAAATGACTGTAAACAGATGAGAAGTTGTTTAGAACAGCTGAAAGAGAATCTCCAAGTCACTTCTTTGTGTAGAAAAGGTAGCTAAGATAAGGGAAATCCTTAATTACAGTTAAGATAACATCAAACACTGTATGAGTCCTATATTCATTACTTAAAGGAGACTAGAGTGGTAAATGTGTGTTATACAAGGCAGAATACCATTGAAATAGAGAAAGAAACACGTTCGGCAGCTTTGGAAAGCCTTACACTTCACTGAAATGTAGTACTACACTCTATAACACAGTTGAGAGACAATGTTCCCGACCTGCCTCAATTCATAACAGTGTGTAGGAAGTTGTTTGATAAAGTGGGCAAAGCTTATAGTTGGACCAGAAGGCAGAATATAGGAAACTACATGAAAACATGAATAATTCAAAGAAAATGACTGTAAACAGATGAGAACTCGTTTAGAACAGCTGAAAGAGATTCTCCAAGTCAGTTCTTAGTGTAGAAAAGATAGCTAACATAAGGGAAATCATTAAGTCGAGTTAAGATCACAAGGAAAACTGTATGAATCCTATATTCTTTACTTAAAGGACTCTAGAGTGGTAAATGTTTGTTATACAAGTCAGAATACCATTGAAATAGAGAAAGAAACACGTTTGGCAGCTTTGGAAAGCCTTACAAATCACTGAAATGTGGTACTACACTCTATAACA
Organism: Pipistrellus hanaki; assembly: GCF_964339955.1. NCBI lineage: Eukaryota > Metazoa > Chordata > Mammalia > Chiroptera > Vespertilionidae > Pipistrellus > Pipistrellus hanaki. The sequence goes on along the minus strand of NW_028182264.1, from coordinate 118,295 downwards.
CAGTTGAGAGACAATGTTCCCTAGCTGCCTCATTCCTTAACAGTGTGTAGGAAGTTGTTTGATAAAGTGGGCAAAGCTTATACTTGGGCCAGAAGGCAGAACATAGGAAACTAAATGAAAACATGAATAATTCAGTGAAATTGACTGTAAACAGATGAGAACTTGTTTAGAACAGCTGAAAGAGAATCTCCAATTCAGTTCTTAGTGTAGAAAAGGTAGGTAAGATAAGGGAAATACTTAATTCGTGTTAAGATAACATCAAACACTGTTTGAATCCTATATTCATTACTTAAAGGAGACTAGAGTGGTAAATGTGTGTTATACAAGGCAGAATACCATTGAAATAGAGAAAGAAACACGTTCGGCAGCTTTGGAAAGCCTTACACTTCACTGAAATGTAGTACTACACTCTATAACACAGCTGAGAGACAATGTTCCCGAGCTGCCTCAGTTCATAACAGTGTGTAGGAAGTTGTTTGATAAAGTGGGCAAAGCTTATACTTGGGCCAGAAGGCAGAATATAGGAAACTACATGAAAACATGATTAATTCAGTGAAAATGACTGTAAACGGATGAGAACACGTTTAGAACAGCTGAAAGAGATTCTCCAAGTCAGTTCTTAGTGTAGAAAAGGTAGCTAAGATCCGGGAAATCCTTAATTCGAGTTAAGATTACATGAAACACTGTATGAATCCTATATTCTTTACTTAGAGAAGACTAGAGTGGTAAATGTGTGTTATACAAGGCAGAATACCATTGAAATAGAGAAAGAAACACGTTCGGCAGCTTTGGAAAGCCTTACACTTCACTGAAATGTAGTACTACACTCTATAACACAGTTGAGAGACAATGTTCCCGAGCTGCCTCAGTTCATAACAGTGTGTAGGAAGTTTTTTGATAAAGTGGGCAAAGCTTATACTTGGGCCAGAAGGCAGAATATAGGAAACTACATGAAAACATGATTAATTCAGTGAAAATGACTGTAAACAGATGAGAACTTGTTTAGAACAGCTGAAAGAGATTCTCCAAGTCAGTTCTTAGTGTAGAAAATGTAGCTAAATCCGGAAAATCCTTAATTTGAGTTAAGATCACATGAAACACTGTATGAATCCTATATTCTTTACTTAAAGGAGGCTAGAGTGGTAAATGTGTGTTATACAAGATTAATACCACTGAAATAGAGAAAGAAACACGTTCGGCAGCTTTGGAAAGCCTTACACTTCACTGAAATATAGTACTACACTCTATAACACAGTTGAGAGACAATGTTCCCGAGCTGCCTCAGTTCATAACAGTGTGTAGGAAGTTGTTTGATAAAGTGGGCAAAGCTTATACTTGGGCCAGAAGGCAGAACATAGGAAAGTAAATGAAAACATGAATAATTCAGTGAAATTGACTGTAAACAGATGAGAACTTGTTTAGAACAGATGAAGAGAATCTCCAATTCAGTTCTTAGTGTAGAAAAGGTAGCTAAGATAAGGGAAATCCTTAATTCGTGTTAAGATAACATCAAACACTGTTTGAATCCTATATTCATTACTTAAAGGAGACTAGAGTGGTAAATGTGTGTTATACAAGGCAGAATACCATTGAAATAGAGAAAGAAACACGTTCGGCAGCTTTGGAAAGCCTTACACTTCACTGAAATGTAGTACTACACTCTATAACACAGTTGAGAGACAATGTTCCCGAGCTGCCTCAGTTCATAACAGTGTGCAGGAAGTTGTTTGATAAAGTGGGCAAAGCTTATACTTGGACCAGAAGGCAGAATATAGGAAACTACATGAACACATGAATAATTCAGTGAAAATGTCTGTAAACAGATGAGAACTTGTTTTAGAACAGCTGAAAGAGATTCTCCAAGTCAGTTCTTAGTGTAGAAAAGGTAGCTAAATATGGGAAATCCGTAATTCGAGTTAAGATCACATGAAACACTGTATGAATCCTATATTCTTTACTTAAAGGAGACTAGAGTGGTAAATGTGTGTTATACAAGGCATAATACCACTGAAATAGAGGAAGAAACATGTTCGGCAGCTTTGGAAAGCCTTATACTTCACTGAAATGTAGTACTACACTCTATAACACAGTTGAGAGACAATGTTCCCGAGCTGCCTCAGTTCATAACAGTGTGTAGGAAGTTGTTTGATAAAGTGGGCAAAGCTTATACTTGGGCCAGAAGGCAGAACATAGGAAATTACATGAAAACATGAATAATTCAGTGAAATTGACTGTAAACAGATGAGAACTTGTTAAGAACAGCTGAAAGAGAATCTCCAAGTCAGTTCTTAGTGTAGAAAAGGTAGCTAAGATAAGGGAAATCCTTAATTCGTGTTAAGATAACATGAAACGCTGTTTGAATCCTATATTCATTACTTAAAGGAGACTAGAGTGGTAAATGTGCGTTATACAAGGCAGAATACCATTGAAATAGAGAAAGAAACACATTCGGCAGCTTTGGAAAGCCTTATACTTCACTGAAATGTAGTACTACACTCTATAACACAGTTGAGAGACAATGTTCCCGAGCTGCCTCAGTTCATAACAGTGTGTAGGAAGTTGTTTGATAAAGTGGGCAAAGCTTATACGAGGGCCAGAAGGCAGAACATAGGAAACTACATGAAAACATGAATAATTCAGTGAAAATGACTGTAAACAGATGAGAAGTTGTTTAGAACAGCTGAAAGAGAATCTCCAAATCACTTCTTTGTGTAGAAAAGGTAGCTAAGATAAGGGAAATCCTTAATTACAGTTAAGATAACATCAAACACTGTATGAATCCTATATTCATTACTTAAAGGAGACTAGAGTGGTAAATGTGTGTTATACAAGGCAGCATACCATTGAAATAGAGAAAGAAACACGTTCGGCAGCTTTGGAAAGCCTTACACTTCACTGAAATGTAGTACTACACTCTATAACACAGTTGAGAGACAATGTTCCCGAGCTGCCTCAGTTCATAACAGTGTGTAGGAAGTTGTTTGATAAAGTGGGCAAAGCTTATACTTGGGCCAGAAGGCAGAATATAGGAAACTACATGAAAACATGATTAATTCAGTGAAAATGACTGTAAACAGATGAGTACTTGTTTAGAACAGCTGATAGAGATTCTCCAAGTCAGTTCTTAGTGTAGAAAAGGTAGCTAAGATCCGGGAAATCCTTAATTCGAGTTAAGATTACATGAAACACTGTATGAATCCTATATTCTTTACTTAAAGGAGACTAGAGTGGTAAATGTGTGTTATACAAGGCAGAATACCATTGAAATAGAGAAAGAAACACGTTCGGCAGCTTTGGAAAGCCTTACACTTCACTGAAATGTAGTACTACACTCTATATCACAGTTGAGAAACAATGTTCCCTAGCTGCCTCATTCCTTAACAGTGTGTAGGAAGTTGTTTGATAAAGTGGGCAAAACTTATACTAGGACCAGAAGGCAGAATATAGTAAACTACATGAACGCAAGAATAATTCAGTGAAAATGTCTGTAAACAGATGAGAACTTGTTTCAGAACAGCTGAAAGAGATTCTCCAAGTCAGTTCTTAGTGTAGAAAAGGTAGCTAAATCCGGAAAATCCTTAATTTGAGTTAAGATCACATGAAACACTGTATGAATCCTATATTCTTTACTTAAAGGAGGCTAGAGTGGTAAATGTGTGTTATACAAGATTAATACCACTGAAATAGAGAAAGAAACACGTTCGGCAGCTTTGGAAAGCCTTACACTTCACTGAAATATAGTACTACACTGTATAACACAGTTGAGAGACAATGTTCCCGAGCTGCCTCAGTTCATAACAGTGTGTAGGAAGTTGTTTGATAAAGTGGGCAAAGCTTATACTTGGGCCAGAAGGCAGAATATAGGAAACTACATGAAAACATGAATAATTCAGTGAAAATGACTGTAAACAGATGAGAAGTTGTTTAGAACAGCTGAAAGAGAATCTCCAAGTCACTTCTTTGTGTAGAAAAGGTAGCTAAGATAAGGGAAATCCTTAATTACAGTTAAGATAACATCAAACACTGTATGAGTCCTATATTCATTACTTAAAGGAGACTAGAGTGGTAAATGTGTGTTATACAAGGCAGAATACCATTGAAATAGAGAAAGAAACACGTTCGGCAGCTTTGGAAAGCCTTACACTTCACTGAAATGTAGTACTACACTCTATAACACAGTTGAGAGACAATGTTCCCGACCTGCCTCAATTCATAACAGTGTGTAGGAAGTTGTTTGATAAAGTGGGCAAAGCTTATAGTTGGACCAGAAGGCAGAATATAGGAAACTACATGAAAACATGAATAATTCAAAGAAAATGACTGTAAACAGATGAGAACTCGTTTAGAACAGCTGAAAGAGATTCTCCAAGTCAGTTCTTAGTGTAGAAAAGATAGCTAACATAAGGGAAATCATTAAGTCGAGTTAAGATCACAAGGAAAACTGTATGAATCCTATATTCTTTACTTAAAGGACTCTAGAGTGGTAAATGTTTGTTATACAAGTCAGAATACCATTGAAATAGAGAAAGAAACACGTTTGGCAGCTTTGGAAAGCCTTACAAATCACTGAAATGTGGTACTACACTCTATAACACAGTTGAGAGACAATGTTCCCTAGCTGCCTCATTCCTTAACAGTGTGTAGGAAGTTGTTTGATAAAGTGGGCAAAGCTTATACTTGGGCCAGAAGGCAGAACATAGGAAACTAAATGAAAACATGAATAATTCAGTGAAATTGACTGTAAACAGATGAGAACTTGTTTAGAACAGCTGAAAGAGAATCTCCAATTCAGTTCTTAGTGTAGAAAAGGTAGGTAAGATAAGGGAAATACTTAATTCGTGTTAAGATAACATCAAACACTGTTTGAATCCTATATTCATTACTTAAAGGAGACTAGAGTGGTAAATGTGTGTTATACAAGGCAGAATACCATTGAAATAGAGAAAGAAACACGTTCGGCAGCTTTGGAAAGCCTTACACTTCACTGAAATGTAGTACTACACTCTATAACACAGCTGAGAGACAATGTTCCCGAGCTGCCTCAGTTCATAACAGTGTGTAGGAAGTTGTTTGATAAAGTGGGCAAAGCTTATACTTGGGCCAGAAGGCAGAATATAGGAAACTACATGAAAACATGATTAATTCAGTGAAAATGACTGTAAACGGATGAGAACACGTTTAGAACAGCTGAAAGAGATTCTCCAAGTCAGTTCTTAGTGTAGAAAAGGTAGCTAAGATCCGGGAAATCCTTAATTCGAGTTAAGATTACATGAAACACTGTATGAATCCTATATTCTTTACTTAGAGAAGACTAGAGTGGTAAATGTGTGTTATACAAGGCAGAATACCATTGAAATAGAGAAAGAAACACGTTCGGCAGCTTTGGAAAGCCTTACACTTCACTGAAATGTAGTACTACACTCTATAACACAGTTGAGAGACAATGTTCCCGAGCTGCCTCAGTTCATAACAGTGTGTAGGAAGTTTTTTGATAAAGTGGGCAAAGCTTATACTTGGGCCAGAAGGCAGAATATAGGAAACTACATGAAAACATGATTAATTCAGTGAAAATGACTGTAAACAGATGAGAACTTGTTTAGAACAGCTGAAAGAGAATCTCCAAGTCAGTTCTTAGTGTAGAAAAGGTAGCTAAGATAAGGGAAATCCTTAATTCGTGTTAAGATAACATCAAACACTGTTTGAATCCTATATTCTTTACTTAAAGGAGACTAGAGTGGTAAATGTGTGTTATACAAGGCAGAATACCATTGAAATAGAGAAAGAAACACGTTCGGCAGCTTTGGAAAGCCTTACACTTCACTGAAATGTAGTACTACACTCTATATCACAGTTGAGAAACAATGTTCCCTAGCTGCCTCATTCCTTAAAAGTGTGTAGGAAGTTGTTTGATAAAGTGGGCAAAACTTATACTTGGACCAGAAGGCAGAATATAGTAAACTACATGAACGCAAGAATAATTCAGTGAAAATGTCTGTAAACAGATGAGAACTTGTTTCAGAACAGCTGAAAGAGATTCTCCAAGTCAGTTCTTAGTGTAGAAAATGTAGCTAAATCCGGAAAATCCTTAATTTGAGTTAAGATCACATGAAACACTGTATGAATCCTATATTCTTTACTTAAAGGAGGCTAGAGTGGTAAATGTGTGTTATACAAGATTAATACCACTGAAATAGAGAAAGAAACACGTTCGGCAGCTTTGGAAAGCCTTACACTTCACTGAAATATAGTACTACACTCTATAACACAGTTGAGAGACAATGTTCCCGAGCTGCCTCAGTTCATAACAGTGTGTAGGAAGTTGTTTGATAAAGTGGGCAAAGCTTATACTTGGGCCAGAAGGCAGAACATAGGAAAGTAAATGAAAACATGAATAATTCAGTGAAATTGACTGTAAACAGATGAGAACTTGTTTAGAACAGATGAAGAGAATCTCCAATTCAGTTCTTAGTGTAGAAAAGGTAGCTAAGATAAGGGAAATCCTTAATTCGTGTTAAGATAACATCAAACACTGTTTGAATCCTATATTCATTACTTAAAGGAGACTAGAGTGGTAAATGTGTGTTATACAAGGCAGAATACCATTGAAATAGAGAAAGAAACACGTTCGGCAGCTTTGGAAAGCCTTACACTTGACTGAAATGTAGTACTACACTCTGTATCACAGTTGAGAAACAATGTTCCCTAGCTGCCTCATTCCTTAACAGTGTGTAGGAAGTTGTTTGATAAAGTGGGCAAAACTTATACTTGGACCAGAAGGCAGAATATAGTAAACTACATGAACGCAAGAATAATTCAGTGAAAATGTCTGTAAACAGATGAGAACTTGTTTCAGAACAGCTGAAAGAGATTCTCCAAGTCAGTTCTTAGTGTAGAAAAGGTAGCTAAATCCGGAAAATCCTTAATTTGAGTTAAGATCACATGAAACACTGTATGAATCCTATATTCTTTACTTAAAGGAGGCTAGAGTGGTAAATGTGTGTTATACAAGGCAGAATACCATTGAAATAGAGAAAGAAACACGTTTGGCAGCTGTGGAAAGCCTTACACTTCACTGAAATGTAGTACTACACTCTATAACACAGTTGAGAGACAATGCTTCTGAGCTGCCTCAGTTCATAACAGGGTGTAGGAAGTTGTTTGATAAAGTGGGCAAAGCTTATACTTGGGCCAGAAGGCAGAATATAGGAAACTACATGAACACATGAATAATTCAGTGAAAATGTCTGTAAACAGATGAGAACTTGTTTTAGAACAGCTGAAAGAGATTCTCCAAGTCAGTTCTTAGTGTAGAAAAGGTAGCTAAGATCTGGGAAATCCTTAATTCGAGTTAAGATTACATGAAACACTGTATGAATCCTATATTCTTTACTTAAAGGAGACTAGAGTGGTAAATGTGTGTTATACAAGGCAGAATACCATTGAAATAGAGAAGGAAACACGTTCGGCAGCTTTGGAAAGCCTTACACTTCACTGAAATGTAGTACTACACTCTATATCACAGTTCAGAAACAATGTTCCCTAGCTGCCTCATTCCTTAAAAGTGTGTAGGAAGTTGTTTGATAAAGTGGGCAAAACTTATACTTGGACCAGAAGGCAGAATATAGTAAACTACATGAACGCAAGAATAATTCAGTGAAAATGTCTGTAAACAGATGAGAACTTGTTTCAGAACAGCTGAAAGAGATTCTCCAAGTCAGTTCTTAGTGTAGAAAAGGTAGCTAAATCCGGAAAATCCTTAATTTGAGTTAAGATCACATGAAACACTGTATGAATCCTATATTCTTTACTTAAAGGAGCCTAGAGTGGTAAATGTGTGTTATACAAGGCAGAATACCATTGAAATAGAGAAAGAAACACGTTCGGCAGCTTTGGAAAGCCTTACACTTCACTGAAATGTAGTACTACACTCTATAACACAGTTGAGAGACAATGCTTCTGAGCTGCCTCAGTTCATAACAGGGTGTAGGAAGTTGTTTGATAAAGTGGGCAAAGCTTATACTTGGGCCAGAAGGCAGAATATAGGAAACTACATGAACACATGAATAATTCAGTGAAAATGTCTGTAAACAGATGAGAACTTGTTTTAGAACAGCAGAAAGAGATTCTCCAAGTCAGTTCTTAGTGTAGAAAAGGTAGCTAAGATCCGGGAAATCCTTAATTCGAGTTAAGATTACATGAAACACTGTATGAATCCTATATTCTTTACTTAAAGGAGACTAGAGTGGTAAATGTGTGTTATACAAGGCAGAATACCATTGAAATAGAGAAAGAAACACGTTCGGCAGCTTTGGAAAGCCTTACACTTCACTGAAATGTAGTACTACACTCTATATCACAGTTCAGAAACAATGTTCCCTAGCTGCCTCATTCCTTAAAAGTGTGTAGGAAGTTGTTTGATAAAGTGGGCAAAACTTATACTTGGACCAGAAGGCAGAATATAGTAAACTACATGAACGCAAGAATAATTCAGTGAAAATGTCTGTAAACAGATGAGAACTTGTTTCAGAACAGCTGAAAGAGATTCTCCAAGTCAGTTCTTAGTGTAGAAAAGGTAGCTAAATCCGGAAAATCCTTAATTTGAGTTAAGATCACATGAAACACTGTATGAATCCTATATTCTTTACTTAAAGGAGGCTAGAGTGGTAAATATGTGTTATACAAGATTAATACCACTGAAATAGGGAAAGAAACACGTTCGGCAGCTTTGGAAAGCCTTACACTTCACTGAAAAGTAGTACTACACTCTATAACACAGTTGAGCGACAATGCTTCTGAGCTGCCTCAGTTCATAACAGGGTGTAGGAAGTTGTTTGATAAAGTGGGCAAAGCTTATACTTGGGCCAGAAGGCAGAATATAGGAAACTACATGAACACATGAATAATTCAGTGAAAATGTCTGTAAACAGATGAGAACTTGTTTTAGAACAGCTGAAAGAGTTTCTCCAAGTCAGTTCTTAGTGTAGAAAAGATGGCTAACATAAGGGAAATCATTAAGTCGAGTTAAGATCACAAGGAAAACTGTATGAATCCTATATTCTTTACTTAAAGGACTCTAGAATGGTAAATATTTGTTATACAAGTCAGAATACCATTGAAATAGAGAAAGAAACACGTTTGGCAGCTTTGGAAAGCCTTACAAATCACTGAAATGTGGTACTACACTCTATAACACAGTTGAGAGACAATGTTCCCTAGCTGCCTCAGTTCATAACAGTGTGTAGGAAGTTGTTTGATAAAGTGGGCAAAGCTTATACTTGGGCCAGAAGGCAAAATATAGGAAACTACATGAACACATGAATAATTCAGTGAAAATGTCTGTAAACAGATGAGAACTTGTTTTAGAACAGCTGAAAGAGATTCTCCAAGTCAGTTCTTAGTGTAGAAAAGGTAGCTAAGATCCGGGAAATCCTTAATTCGAGTTAAGATTACATGAAACACTGTATGAATCCTATATTCTTTACTTAAAGGAGACTAGAGTGGTAAATGTGTGTTATACAAGGCAGAATACCATTGAAATAGAGAAAGAAACACGTTCGGCAGCTTTGGAAAGCCTTACACTTCACTGAAATGTAGTCCTACACTCTATATCACAGTTGAGAAACAATGTTCCCTAGCTGCCTCATTCCTTAAAAGTGTGTAGGAAGTTGTTTGATAAAGTGGGCAAAACTTATACTTGGACCAGAAGGCAGAATATAGTAAACTACATGAACGCAAGAATAATTCAGTGAAAATGTCTGTAAACAGATGAGAACTTGTTTCAGAACAGCTGAAAGAGATTCTCCAAGTCAGTTCTTAGTGTAGAAAAGGTAGCTAAATCCGGAAAATCCTTAATTTGAGTTAAGATCACATGAAACACTGTATGAATCCTATATTCTTTACTTAAAGGAGGCTAGAGTGGTAAATGTGTGTTATACAAGATTAATACCACTGAAATAGAGAAAGAAACACGTTCGGCAGCTTTGGAAAGCCTTACACTTCACTGAAATGTAGTACTACACTCTATAACACAGTTGAGCGACAATGCTTCTGAGCTGCCTCAGTTCATAACAGGGTGTAGGAAGTTGTTTGATAAAGTGGGCAAAGCTTATACTTGGGCCAGAAGGCAAAATATAGGAAACTACATGAACACATGAATAATTCAGTGAAAATGTCTGTAAACAGATGAGAACTTGTTTTAGAACAGCTGAAAGAGATTCTCCAAGTCAGTTCTTAGTGTAGAAAAGATGGCTAACATAAGGGAAATCATTAAGTCGAGTTCAGATCACAAGGAAAACTGTATGAATCCTATATTCTTTACTTAAAGGACTCTAGAATGGTAAATATTTGTTATACAAGTCAGAATACCATTGAAATAGAGAAAGAAACACGTTTGGCAGCTTTGGAAAGCCTTACAAATCACTGAAATGTGGTACTACACTCTATAACACAGTTGAGAGACAATGTTCCCTAGCTGCCTCAGTTCATAACAGTGTGTAGGAAGTTGTTTGATAAAGTGGGCAAAGCTTATACTTGGGCCAGAAGGCAAAATATAGGAAACTACATGAACACATGAATAATTCAGTGAAAATGTCTGTAAACAGATGAGAACTTGTTTTAGAACAGCTGAAAGAGATTCTCCAAGTCAGTTCTTAGTGTAGAAAAGGTAGCTAAGATCCGGGAAATCCTTAATTCGAGTTAAGATTACATGAAACACTGTATGAATCCTATATTCTTTACTTAAAGGAGACTAGAGTGGTAAATGTGTGTTATACAAGGCAGAATACCATTGAAATAGAGAAAGAAACACGTTCGGCAGCTTTGGAAAGCCTTACACTTCACTGAAATGTAGTACTACACTCTATATCACAGTTGAGAAACAATGTTCCCTAGCTGCCTCATTCCTTAAAAGTGTGTAGGAAGTTGTTTGATAAAGTGGGCAAAACTTATACTTGGACCAGAAGGCAGAATATAGTAAACTACATGAACGCAAGAATAATTCAGTGAAAATGTCTGTAAACAGATGAGAACTTGTTTCAGAACAGCTGAAAGAGATTCTCCAAGTCAGTTCTTAGTGTAGAAAAGGTAGCTAAATCCGGAAAATCCTTAATTTGAGTTAAGATCACATGAAACACTGTATGAATCCTATATTCTTTACTTAAAGGAGGCTAGAGTGGTAAATGTGTGTTATACAAGATTAATACCACTGAAATAGAGAAAGAAACACGTTCGGCAGCTTTGGAAAGCCTTACACTTCACTGAAATGTAGTACTACACTCTATAACACAGTTGAGCGACAATGCTTCTGAGCTGCCTCAGTTCATAACAGGGTGTAGGAAGTTGTTTGATAAAGTGGGCAAAGCTTATACTTGGGCCAGAAGGCAAAATATAGGAAACTACATGAACACATGAATAATTCAGTGAAAATGTCTGTAAACAGATGAGAACTTGTTTTAGAACAGCTGAAAGAGATTCTCCAAGTCAGTTCTTAGTGTAGAAAAGATGGCTAACATAAGGGAAATCATTAAGTCGAGTTCAGATCACAAGGAAAACTGTATGAATCCTATATTCTTTACTTAAAGGACTCTAGAATGGTAAATATTTGTTATACAAGTCAGAATACCATTGAAATAGAGAAAGAAACACGTTTGGCAGCTTTGGAAAGCCTTACAAATCACTGAAATGTGGTACTACACTCTATAACACAGTTGAGAGACAATGTTCCCTAGCTGCCTCAGTTCATAACAGTGTGTAGGAAGTTGTTTGATAAAGTGGGCAAAGCTTATACTTGGGCCAGAAGGCAAAATATAGGAAACTACATGAACACATGAATAATTCAGTGAAAATGTCTGTAAACAGATGAGAACTTGTTTTAGAACAGCTGAAAGAGATTCTCCAAGTCAGTTCTTAGTGTAGAAAAGGTAGCTAAGATCCGGGAAATCCTTAATTCGAGTTAAGATTACATGAAACACTGTATGAATCCTATATTCTTTACTTAAAGGAGACTAGAGTGGTAAATGTGTGTTATACAAGGCAGAATACCATTGAAATAGAGAAAGAAACACGTTCGGCAGCTTTGGAAAGCCTTACACTTCACTGAAATGTAGTACTACACTCTATATCACAGTTGAGAAACAATGTTCCCTAGCTGCCTCATTCCTTAAAAGTGTGTAGGAAGTTGTTTGATAAAGTGGGCAAAACTTATACTTGGACCAGAAGGCAGAATATAGTAAACTACATGAACGCAAGAATAATTCAGTGAAAATGTCTGTAAACAGATGAGAACTTGTTTCAGAACAGCTGAAAGAGATTCTCCAAGTCAGTTCTTAGTGTAGAAAAGGTAGCTAAATCCGGAAAATCCTTAATTTGAGTTAAGATCACATGAAACACTGTATGAATCCTATATTCTTTACTTAAAGGAGGCTAGAGTGGTAAATGTGTGTTATACAAGATTAATACCACTGAAATAGAGAAAGAAACACGTTCGGCAGCTTTGGAAAGCCTTACACTTCACTGAAATGTAGTACTACACTCTATAACACAGTTGAGCGACAATGCTTCTGAGCTGCCTCAGTTCATAACAGGGTGTAGGAAGTTGTTTGATAAAGTGGGCAAAGCTTATACTTGGGCCAGAAGGCAAAATATAGGAAACTACATGAACACATGAATAATTCAGTGAAAATGTCTGTAAACAGATGAGAACTTGTTTTAGAACAGCTGAAAGAGATTCTCCAAGTCAGTTCTTAGTGTAGAAAAGGTAGCTAAGATCCGGGAAATCCTTAATTCGAGTTAAGATTACATGAAACACTGTATGAATCCTATATTCTTTACTTAAAGGAGACTAGAGTGGTAAATGTGTGTTATACAAGGCAGAATACCATTGAAATAGAGAAAGAAACACGTTCGGCAGCTTTGGAAAGCCTTACACTTCACTGAAATGTAGTACTACACTCTATATCACAGTTGAGAAACAATGTTCCCTAGCTGCCTCATTCCTTAAAAGTGTGTAGGAAGTTGTTTGATAAAGTGGGCAAAACTTATACTTGGACCAGAAGGCAGAATATAGTAAACTACATGAACGCAAGAATAATTCAGTGAAAATGTCTGTAAACAGATGAGAACTTGTTTCAGAACAGCTGAAAGAGATTCTCCAAGTCAGTTCTTAGTGTAGAAAATGTAGCTAAATCCGGAAAATCCTTAATTTGAGTTAAGATCACATGAAACACTGTATGAATCCTATATTCTTTACTTAAAGGAGGCTAGAGTGGTAAATGTGTGTTATACAAGATTAATACCACTGAAATAGAGAAAGAAACACGTTCGGCAGCTTTGGAAAGCCTTACACTTCACTGAAATATAGTACTACACTCTATAACACAGTTGAGAGACAATGTTCCCTAGCTGCCTCAGTTCATAACAGTGTGTAGGAAGTTGTTTGATAAAGTGGGCAAAGCTTATACTTGGGCCGGAAGGCAGAACATAGGAAAGTAAATGAAAACATGAATAATTCAGTGAAATTGACTGTAAACAGATGAGAACTTGTTTAGAACAGATGAAGAGAATCTCCAATTCAGTTCTTAGTGTAGAAAAGGTAGCTAAGATAAGGGAAATCCTTAATTCGTGTTAAGATAACATCAAACACTGTTTGAATCCTATATTCATTACTTAAAGGAGACTAGAGTGGTAAATGTGTGTTATACAAGGCAGAATACCATTGAAATAGAGAAAGAAACACGTTCGGCAGCTTTGGAAAGCCTTACACTTGACTGAAAGGTAGTACTACACTCTATATCACAGTTGAGAAACAATGTTCCCTAGCTGCCTCATTCCTTAACAGTGTGTAGGAAGTTGTTTGATAAAGTGGGCAAAACTTATACTTGGACCAGAAGGCAGAATATAGTAAACTACATGAACGCAAGAATAATTCAGTGAAAATGTCTGTAAACAGATGAGAACTTGTTTCAGAACAGCTGAAAGAGATTCTCCAAGTCAGTTCTTAGTGTAGAAAAGGTAGCTAAATCCGGAAAATCCTTAATTTGAGTTAAGATCACATGAAACACTGTATGAATCCTATATTCTTTACTTAAAGGAGGCTAGAGTGGTAAATGTGTGTTATACAAGGCAGAATACCATTGAAATAGAGAAAGAAACACGTTCGGCAGCTTTGGAAAGCCTTACACTTCACTGAAATGTAGTACTACACTCTATAACACAGTTGAGAGACAATGCTTCTGAGCTGCCTCAGTTCATAACAGGGTGTAGGAAGTTGTTTGATAAAGTGGGCAAAGCTTATACTTGGGCCAGAAGGCAGAATATAGGAAACTACATGAACACATGAATAATTCAGTGAAAATGTCTGTAAACAGATGAGAACTTGTTTTAGAACAGCTGAAAGAGATTCTCCAAGTCAGTTCTTAGTGTAGAAAAGGTAGCTAAGATCCGGGAAATCCTTAATTCCAGTTAAGATCACATGAAACACTGTATGAATCCTATATTCTTTACTTAAAGGAGACTAGAGTGGTAAATGTGTGTTATACAAGGCAGAATACCATTGAAATAGAGAAAGAAACACGTTCGGCAGCTTTGGAAAGCCTTACACTTCACTGAAATGTAGTACTACACTCTATATCACAGTTGAGAAACAATGTTCCCTAGCTGCCTCATTCCTTAAAAGTGTGTAGGAAGTTGTTTGATAAAGTGGGCAAAACTTATACTTGGACCAGAAGGCAGAATATAGTAAACTACATGAACGCAAGAATAATTCAGTGAAAATGTCTGTAAACAGATGAGAACTTGTTTCAGAACAGCTGAAAGAGATTCTCCAAGTCAGTTCTTAGTGTAGAAAAGGTAGCTAAATCCGGAAAATCCTTAATTTGAGTTAAGATCACATGAAACACTGTATGAATCCTATATTCTTTACTTAAAGGAGGCTAGAGTGGTAAATGTGTGTTATACAAGATTAATACCACTGAAATAGAGAAAGAAACACGTTCGGCAGCTTTGGAAAGCCTTACACTTCACTGAAATGTAGTACTACACTCTATAACACAGTTGAGCGACAATGCTTCTGAGCTGCCTCAGTTCATAACAGGGTGTAGGAAGTTGTTTGATAAAGTGGGCAAAGCTTATACTTGGGCCAGAAGGCAAAATATAGGAAACTACATGAACACATGAATAATTCAGTGAAAATGTCTGTAAACAGATGAGAACTTGTTTTAGAACAGCTGAAAGAGATTCTCCAAGTCAGTTCTTAGTGTAGAAAAGGTAGCTAAGATCCGGGAAATCCTTAATTCGAGTTAAGATTACATGAAACACTGTATGAATCCTATATTCTTTACTTAAAGGAGACTAGAGTGGTAAATGTGTGTTATACAAGGCAGAATACCATTGAAATAGAGAAAGAAACACGTTCGGCAGCTTTGGAAAGCCTTACACTTCACTGAAATGTAGTACTATACTCTATATCACAGTTGAGAAACAATGTTCCCTAGCTGCCTCATTCCTTAAAAGTGTGTAGGAAGTTGTTTGATAAAGTGGGCAAAACTTATACTTGGACCAGAAGGCAGAATATAGTAAACTACATGAACGCAAGAATAATTCAGTGAAAATGTCTGTAAACAGATGAGAACTTGTTTCAGAACAGCTGAAAGAGATTCTCCAAGTCAGTTCTTAGTGTAGAAAATGTAGCTAAATCCGGAAAATCCTTAATTTGAGTTAAGATCACATGAAACACTGTATGAATCCTATATTCATTACTTAAAGGAGACTAGAGTGGTAAATGTGTGTTATACAAGGCAGAATACCATTGAAATAGAGAAAGAAACACGTTCGGCAGCTTTGGAAAGCCTTACACTTGACTGAAAGGTAGTACTACACTCTATATCACAGTTGAGAAACAATGTTCCCTAGCTGCCTCATTCCTTAACAGTGTGTAGGAAGTTGTTTGATAAAGTGGGCAAAACTTATACTTGGACCAGAAGGCAGAATATAGTAAACTACATGAACGCAAGAATAATTCAGTGAAAATGTCTGTAAACAGATGAGAACTTGTTTCAGAACAGCTGAAAGAGATTCTCCAAGTCAGTTCTTAGTGTAGAAAAGGTAGCTAAATCCGGAAAATCCTTAATTTGAGTTAAGATCACATGAAACACTGTATGAATCCTATATTCTTTACTTAAAGGAGGCTAGAGTGGTAAATGTGTGTTATACAAGGCAGAATACCATTGAAATAGAGAAAGAAACACGTTCGGCAGCTTTGGAAAGCCTTACACTTCACTGAAATGTAGTACTACACTCTATAACACAGTTGAGAGACAATGCTTCTGAGCTGCCTCAGTTCATAACAGGGTGTAGGAAGTTGTTTGATAAAGTGGGCAAAGCTTATACTTGGGCCAGAAGGCAGAATATAGGAAACTACATGAACACATGAATAATTCAGTGAAAATGTCTGTAAACAGATGAGAACTTGTTTTAGAACAGCTGAAAGAGATTCTCCAAGTCAGTTCTTAGTGTAGAAAAGGTAGCTAAGATCCGGGAAATCCTTAATTCCAGTTAAGATCACATGAAACACTGTATGAATCCTATATTCTTTACTTAAAGGAGACTAGAGTGGTAAATGTGTGTTATACAAGGCAGAATACCATTGAAATAGAGAAAGAAACACGTTCGGCAGCTTTGGAAAGCCTTACACTTCACTGAAATGTAGTACTACACTCTATATCACAGTTGAGAAACAATGTTCCCTAGCTGCCTCATTCCTTAAAAGTGTGTAGGAAGTTGTTTGATAAAGTGGGCAAAACTTATACTTGGACCAGAAGGCAGAATATAGTAAACTACATGAACGCAAGAATAATTCAGTGAAAATGTCTGTAAACAGATGAGAACTTGTTTCAGAACAGCTGAAAGAGATTCTCCAAGTCAGTTCTTAGTGTAGAAAAGGTAGCTAAATCCGGAAAATCCTTAATTTGAGTTAAGATCACATGAAACACTGTATGAATCCTATATTCTTTACTTAAAGGAGGCTAGAGTGGTAAATGTGTGTTATACAAGATTAATACCACTGAAATAGAGAAAGAAACACGTTCGGCAGCTTTGGAAAGCCTTACACTTCACTGAAATGTAGTACTACACTCTATAACACAGTTGAGCGACAATGCTTCTGAGCTGCCTCAGTTCATAACAGGGTGTAGGAAGTTGTTTGATAAAGTGGGCAAAGCTTATACTTGGGCCAGAAGGCAAAATATAGGAAACTACATGAACACATGAATAATTCAGTGAAAATGTCTGTAAACAGATGAGAACTTGTTTTAGAACAGCTGAAAGAGATTCTCCAAGTCAGTTCTTAGTGTAGAAAAGGTAGCTAAGATCCGGGAAATCCTTAATTCGAGTTAAGATTACATGAAACACTGTATGAATCCTATATTCTTTACTTAAAGGAGACTAGAGTGGTAAATGTGTGTTATACAAGGCAGAATACCATTGAAATAGAGAAAGAAACACGTTCGGCAGCTTTGGAAAGCCTTACACTTCACTGAAATGTAGTACTACACTCTATATCACAGTTGAGAAACAATGTTCCCTAGCTGCCTCATTCCTTAAAAGTGTGTAGGAAGTTGTTTGATAAAGTGGGCAAAACTTATACTTGGACCAGAAGGCAGAATATAGTAAACTACATGAACGCAAGAATAATTCAGTGAAAATGTCTGTAAACAGATGAGAACTTGTTTCAGAACAGCTGAAAGAGATTCTCCAAGTCAGTTCTTAGTGTAGAAAATGTAGCTAAATCCGGAAAATCCTTAATTTGAGTTAAGATCACATGAAACACTGTATGAATCCTATATTCTTTACTTAAAGGAGGCTAGAGTGGTAAATGTGTGTTATACAAGATTAATACCACTGAAATAGAGAAAGAAACACGTTCGGCAGCTTTGGAAAGCCTTACACTTCACTGAAATATAGTACTACACTCTATAACACAGTTGAGAGACAATGTTCCCTAGCTGCCTCAGTTCATAACAGTGTGTAGGAAGTTGTTTGATAAAGTGGGCAAAGCTTATACTTGGGCCAGAAGGCAGAACATAGGAAAGTAAATGAAAACATGAATAATTCAGTGAAATTGACTGTAAACAGATGAGAACTTGTTTAGAACAGATGAAGAGAATCTCCAATTCAGTTCTTAGTGTAGAAAAGGTAGCTAAGATAAGGGAAATCCTTAATTCGTGTTAAGATAACATCAAACACTGTTTGAATCCTATATTCATTACTTAAAGGAGACTAGAGTGGTAAATGTGTGTTATACAAGGCAGAATACCATTGAAATAGAGAAAGAAACACGTTCGGCAGCTTTGGAAAGCCTTACACTTGACTGAAAGGTAGTACTACACTCTATATCACAGTTGAGAAACAATGTTCCCTAGCTGCCTCATTCCTTAACAGTGTGTAGGAAGTTGTTTGATAAAGTGGGCAAAACTTATACTTGGACCAGAAGGCAGAATATAGTAAACTACATGAACGCAAGAATAATTCAGTGAAAATGTCTGTAAACAGATGAGAACTTGTTTCAGAACAGCTGAAAGAGATTCTCCAAGTCAGTTCTTAGTGTAGAAAAGGTAGCTAAATCCGGAAAATCCTTAATTTGAGTTAAGATCACATGAAACACTGTATGAATCCTATATTCTTTACTTAAAGGAGGCTAGAGTGGTAAATGTGTGTTATACAAGGCAGAATACCATTGAAATAGAGAAAGAAACACGTTCGGCAGCTTTGGAAAGCCTTACACTTCACTGAAATGTAGTACTACACTCTATAACACAGTTGAGAGACAATGCTTCTGAGCTGCCTCAGTTCATAACAGGGTGTAGGAAGTTGTTTGATAAAGTGGGCAAAGCTTATACTTGGGCCAGAAGGCAGAATATAGGAAACTACATGAACACATGAATAATTCAGTGAAAATGTCTGTAAACAGATGAGAACTTGTTTTAGAACAGCTGAAAGAGATTCTCCAAGTCAGTTCTTAGTGTAGAAAAGGTAGCTAAGATCCGGGAAATCCTTAATTCGAGTTAAGATTACATGAAACACTGTATGAATCCTATATTCTTTACTTAAAGGAGACTAGAGTGGTAAATGTGTGTTATACAAGGCAGAATACCATTGAAATAGAGAAAGAAACACGTTCGGCAGCTTTGGAAAGCCTTACACTTCACTGAAATGTAGTACTACACTCTATATCACAGTTGAGAAACAATGTTCCCTAGCTGCCTCATTCCTTAAAAGTGTGTAGGAAGTTGTTTGATAAAGTGGGCAAAACTTATACTTGGACCAGAAGGCAGAATATAGTAAACTACATGAACGCAAGAATAATTCAGTGAAAATGTCTGTAAACAGATGAGAACTTGTTTCAGAACAGCTGAAAGAGATTCTCCAAGTCAGTTCTTAGTGTAGAAAAGGTAGCTAAATCCGGAAAATCCTTAATTTGAGTTAGGATCACATGAAACACTGTATGAATCCTATATTCTTTACTTAAAGGAGGCTAGAGTGGTAAATGTGTGTTATACAAGATTAATACCACTGAAATAGAGAAAGAAACACGTTCGGCAGCCTTGGAAAGCCTTACACTTCACTGAAATGTAGTACTACACTCTATAACACAGTTGAGCGACAATGCTTCTGAGCTGCCTCAGTTCATAACAGGGTGTAGGAAGTTGTTTGATAAAGTGGGCAAAGCTTGTACTTGGGCCAGAAGGCAAAATATAGGAAACTACATGAACACATGAATAATTCAGTGAAAATGTCTGTAAACAGATGAGAACTTGTTTTAGAACAGCTGAAAGAGATTCTCCAAGTCAGTTCTTAGTGTAGAAAAGGTAGCTAAGATCCGGGAAATCCTTAATTCGAGTTAAGATTACATGAAACACTGTATGAATCCTATATTCTTTACTTAAAGGAGACTAGAGTGGTAAATGTGTGTTAAACAAGGCAGAATACCATTGAAATAGAGAAAGAAACACGTTCGGCAGCTTTGGAAAGCCTTACACTTCACTGAAATGTAGTACTACACTCTATATCACAGTTGAGAAACAATGTTCCCTAGCTGCCTCATTCCTTAAAAGTGTGTAGGAAGTTGTTTGATAAAGTGGGCAAAACTTATACTTGGACCAGAAGGCAGAATATAGTAAACTACATGAACGCAAGAATAATTCAGTGAAAATGTCTGTAAACAGATGAGAACTTGTTTCAGAACAGCTGAAAGAGATTCTCCAAGTCAGTTCTTAGTGTAGAAAAGGTAGCTAAATCCGGAAAATCCTTAATTTGAGTTAAGATCACATGAAACACTGTATGAATCCTATATTCTTTACTTAAAGGAGGCTAGAGTGGTAAATGTGTGTTATACAAGATTAATACCACTGAAATAGAGAAAGAAACACGTTCGGCAGCTTTGGAAAGCCTTACACTTCACTGAAATGTAGTACTACACTCTATAACACAGTTGAGAGACAATGCTTCTGAGCTGCCTCAGTTCATAACAGGGTGTAGGAAGTTGTTTGATAAAGTGGGCAAAGCTTATACTTGGGACAGAAGGCAGAATATAGGAAACTACATGAACACATGAATAATTCAGTGAAAATGTCTGTAAACAGATGAGAACTTGTTTTAGAACAGCTGAAAGAGATTCTCCAAGTCAGTTCTTAGTGTAGAAAAGGTAGCTAAGATCCGGGAAATCCTTAATTCGAGTTAAGATTACATGAAACACTGTATGAATCCTATATTCTTTACTTAAAGGAGACTAGAGTGGTAAATGTGTGTTATACAAGGCAGAATACCATTGAAATAGAGAAAGAAACACGTTCGGCAGCTTTGGAAAGCCTTACACTTCACTGAAATGTAGTACTACACTCTATATCACAGTTGAGAAACAATGTTCCCTAGCTGCCTCATTCCTTAAAAGTGTGTAGGAAGTTGTTTGATAAAGTGGGCAAAACTTATACTTGGACCAGAAGGCAGAATATAGTAAACTACATGAACGCAAGAATAATTCAGTGAAAATGTCTGTAAACAGATGAGAACTTGTTTCAGAACAGCTGAAAGAGATTCTCCAAGTCAGTTCTTAGTGTAGAAAAGGTAGCTAAATCCGGAAAATCCTTAATTTGAGTTAAGATCACATGAAACACTGTATGAATCCTATATTCTTTACTTAAAGGAGGCTAGAGTGGTAAATGTGTGTTATACAAGATTAATACCACTGAAATAGAGAAAGAAACACGTTCGGCAGCTTTGGAAAGCCTTACACTTCACTGAAATGTAGTACTACACTCTATAACACAGTTGAGAGACAATGCTTCTGAGCTGCCTCAGTTCATAACAGTGTGTAGGAAGTTGTTTGATAAAGTGGGCAAAGCTTATACTTGGGCCAGAAGGCAGAACATAGGAAAGTAAATGAAAACATGAATAATTCAGTGAAATTGACTGTAAACAGATGAGAACTTGTTTAGAACAGATGAAGAGAATCTCCAATTCAGTTCTTAGTGTAGAAAAGGTAGCTAAGATAAGGGAAATCCTTAATTCGTGTTAAGATAACATCAAACACTGTTTGAATCCTATATTCATTACTTAAAGGAGACTAGAGTGGTAAATGTGTGTTATACAAGGCAGAATACCATTGAAATAGAGAAAGAAACACGTTCGGCAGCTTTGGAAAGCCTTACACTTGACTGAAAGGTAGTACTACACTCTATATCACAGTTGAGAAACAATGTTCCCTAGCTGCCTCATTCCTTAACAGTGTGTAGGAAGTTGTTTGATAAAGTGGGCAAAACTTATACTTGGACCAGAAGGCAGAATATAGTAAACTACATGAACGCAAGAATAATTCAGTGAAAATGTCTGTAAACAGATGAGAACTTGTTTCAGAACAGCTGAAAGAGATTCTCCAAGTCAGTTCTTAGTGTAGAAAAGGTAGCTAAATCCGGAAAATCCTTAATTCGAGTTAAGATCACATGAAACACTGTTTGAATCCTATATTCATTACTTAAAGGAGACTAGAGTGGTAAATGTGTGTTATACAAGGCGGAATACCATTGAAATAGAGAAAGAAACACGTTCGGCAGCTTTGGAAAGCCTTACACTTCACTGAAATGTAGTACTACACTCTATAACACAGTTGAGAGACAATGTTCCCGAGCTGCCTCAGTTCATAACAGTGTGTAGGAAGTTGTTTGATAAAGTGGGCAAAGCTTATACATGGACCAGAAGGCAGAATATAGGAAACTACATGAACACATGAATAATTCAGTGAAAATGTCTGTAAACAGATGAGAACTTGTTTTAGAACAGCTGAAAGAGATTCTCCAAGTCAGTTCTTAGTGTAGAAAAGGTAGCTAAATCCGGGAAATCCGTAATTCGAGTTAAGATCACATGAAACACTGTATGAATCCTATATTCTTTACTTAAAGGAGACTAGAGTGGTAAATGTGTGTTATACAAGGCATAATACCACTGAAATAGAGAAAGAAACACGTTCGGCAGCTTTGGAAAGCCTTACACTTCACTGAAATGTAGTACTACACTCTATAACACAGTTGAGAGACAATGTTCCCGAGCTGCCTCAGTTCATAACAGAGTGTAGGAAGTTGTTTGATAAAGTGGGCAAAGCTTATACTTGGGCCAGAAGGCAGAACATAGGAAACTACATGAAAACATGAATAATTCAGTGAAACTGTCTGTAAACAGATGAGAACTTGTTAAGAACAGCTGAAAGAGAATCTCCAAGTCAGTTCTTAGTGTAGAAAAGGTAGCTAAGATAAGGGAAATCCTTAATTCGTGTTAAGATAACATCAAACACTGTTTGAATCCTATATTCATTACTTAAAGGAGACTAGAGTGGTAAATGTGTGTTATACAAGGCAGAATACCATTGAAATAGAGAAAGAAACACGTTCGGCAGCTTTGGAAAGCCTTACACTTCACTGAAATGTAGTACTACACTCTATAACACAGTTGAGAGACAATGTTCCCGAGCTGCCTCAGTTCATAACAGTGTGTAGGAAGTTGTTTGATAAAGTGGGCAAAGCTTATACTTGGGCCAGAAGGCAGAATATAGGAAACTACATGAAAACATGATTAATTCAGTGAAAATGACTGTAAACAGATGAGTACTTGTTTAGAACAGCTGAAAGAGATTCTCCAAGTCAGTTCTTAGTGTAGAAAAGGTAGCTAAATCCGGGAAATCCGTAATTCGAGTTAAGATCACATGAAACACTGTATGAATCCTATATTCTTTACTTAAAGGAGACTAGAGTGGTAAATGTGTGTTATACAAGGCATAATACCACTGAAATAGAGAAAGAAACACGTTCGGCAGCTTTGGAAAGCCTTACACTTCACTGAAATGTAGTACTACACTCTATAACACAGTTGAGAGACAATGTTCCCGAGCTGCCTCAGTTCATAACAGAGTGTAGGAAGTTGTTTGATAAAGTGGGCAAAGCTTATACTTGGGCCAGAAGGCAGAACATAGGAAACTACATGAAAACATGAATAATTCAGTGAAACTGTCTGTAAACAGATGAGAACTTGTTAAGAACAGCTGAAAGAGAATCTCCAAGTCAGTTCTTAGTGTAGAAAAGGTAGCTAAGATAAGGGAAATCCTTAATTCGTGTTAAGATAACATCAAACACTGTTTGAATCCTATATTCATTACTTAAAGGAGACTAGAGTGGTAAATGTGTGTTATACAAGGCAGAATACCATTGAAATAGAGAAAGAAACACGTTCGGCAGCTTTGGAAAGCCTTACACTTCACTGAAATGTAGTACTACACTCTATAACACAGTTGAGAGACAATGTTCCCGAGCTGCCTCAGTTCATAACAGTGTGTAGGAAGTTGTTTGATAAAGTGGGCAAAGCTTATACTTGGGCCAGAAGGCAGAATATAGGAAACTACATGAAAACATGATTAATTCAGTGAAAATGACTGTAAACAGATGAGTACTTGTTTAGAACAGCTGAAAGAGATTCTCCAAGTCAGTTCTTAGTGTAGAAAATGTAGCTAAGATCCGGGAAATCCTTAATTCGAGTTAAGATTACATGAAACACTGTATGAATCCTATATTCTTTACTTAAAGGAGACTAGAGTGGTAAATGTGTGTTATACAAGGCAGAATACCATTGAAATAGAGAAAGAAACACGTTCGGCAGCTTTGGAAAGCCTTACACTTCACTGAAATGTAGTACTACACTCTATAACACAGTTGAGAAACAATGTTCCTTAGCTGCCTCATTCCTTAACAGTGTGTAGGAAGTTGTTTGATAAAGTGGGCACAACTTATACTTGGACCAGAAGGCAGAATATAGTAAACTACATGAACACAAGAATAATTCAGTGAAAATGTCTGTAAACAGATGAGAACTTGTTTCAGAACAGCTGAAAGAGATTCTCCAAGTCAGTTCTTAGTGTAGAAAAGGTAGCTAAATCCGGAAAATCCTTAATTCGAGTTAAGATCACATGAAACGGTGTATGAATCCTATATTCTTTACTTAAAGGAGACTAGAGTGGTAAATGTGTGTTATACAAGGCCTAATACCACTGAAATAGAGAAAGAAACACGTTCGGCAGCTTTGGAAAGCCTTACACTTCACTGAAATGTAGTACTACACTCTATAACACAGTTGAGAGACAATGTTCCCGAGCTGCCTCAGTTCATAACAGTGTGTAGGAAGTTGTTTGATAAAGTGGGCAAAGCTTATACTTGGGGAAGAAGGCAGAATATAGGAAACTACATGAAAACATGAATAATTCAGTGAAAATGACTGTAAACAGATGAGAAGTTGTTTAGAACAGCTGAAAGAGAATCTCCAAGTCAGTTCTTAGTGTAGAAAAGATAGCTAAAATAAGGGAAATCATTAAGTCGAGTTAAGATCACAAGGAAAACTGTATGAATCCTATATTCTTTACTTAAAGGACTCTAGAGTGGTAAATGTTTGTTATACAAGTCAGAATACCATTGAAATAGAGAAAGAAACACGTTTGACAGCTTTGGAAAGCCTTACAAATCACTGAAATGTGGTACTACACTCTATAACACAGTTGAGAGACAATGTTCCCGAGCTGCCTCAGTTCATAACCGTGTGTAGGAAGTTGTTTGATAAAGTGGGCAAAGCTTATACATTGACCAGAAGGCAGAATATAGGAAACTACATGAACACATGAATAATTCAGTGAAAATGTCTGTAAACAGATGGGAACTTGTTTTAGAACAGCTGAAAGAGATTCTCCAAGTCAGTTCTTAGTGTAGAAAAGGTAGCTAAATCCGGGAAATCCGTAATTCGAGTTAAGATCACATGAAACACTGTATGAATCCTATATTCTTTACTTAAAGGAGACGAGAGTGGTAAATGTGTGTTATATAAGGCATAATACCACTGAAATAGAGAAAGAAACACGTTCGGCAGCTTTGGAAAGCCTTACACTTCACTGAAATGTAGTACTACACTCTATAACACAGTTGAGAGACAATGTTCCTGAGCTGCCTCAGTTCATAACAGTGTGTAGGAAGTTGTTTGATAAAGTGGGCAAAGCTTATACTTGGGCCAGAAGGCAGAACATAGGAAACTACATGAAAACATGAATAATTCAGTGAAATTTTCTGTAAACAGATGAGAACTTGTTAAGAACAGCTGAAAGAGAATCTCCAAGTCAGTTCTTATTGTAGAAAAGGTAGCTAAGATAAGGAAAATCCTTAATTCGTGTTAAGATAACATCAAACACTGTTTGAATCCTATATTCATTACTTAAAGGAGACTAGAGTGGTAAATGTGTGTTATACAAGGCAGAATACCATTGAAATAGAGAAATAAATACTTTCAGCAGCTTTGGAAAGCCTTACACTTCATTGAAATGTAGTACTACACTCTATAACACAGTTGAGAGACAATGTTCCCGAGCTGCCTCATTCCTTAACAGTGTGTAGGAAGTTGTTTGATAAAGTGGGCAAAGCTTATACTTGGACCAGAAGGCAGAATATAGGAAACTACATGAAAACATGATTAATTCAGTGAAAATGACTGTAAACAGATGAGAACTCGTTTAGAACAGCTGAAAGAGATTCTCCAAGTCAGTTCTTAGTGTAGAAAAGGTAGCTAAGATCCGGGAAATCCTTAATTCGAGTTAAGATTACATGAAACACTGTATGAATCCTATATTCTTTACTTAGAGGAGACTAGAGTGGTAAATGTGTGTTATACAAGGCAGAATACCATTGAAATAGAGAAAGAAACACGTTGGGCAGCTTTGGAAAGCCTTACACTTCACTGAAATGTAGTACTACACTCTATAACACAGTTGAGAGACAATGTTCCCGAGCTGCCTCAGTTCATAACAGTGTGTAGGAAGTTGTTTGATAAAGTGGGCAAAGCTTATACTTGGGGCAGAAGGCAGAATATAGGAAACTACATGAAAACATGAATAATTCAGTGAAAATGTCTGTAAACAGATGAGAACTTGTTTTAGAACAGCTGAAAGAGATTCTCCAAGTCAGTTCTTAGTGTAGAAAAGGTAGCTAAATCCGGGAAATCCGTAATTCGAGTTAAGATCACATGAAACACTGTATGAATCCTATATTCTTTACTTAAAGGAGACTAGAGTGGTAAATGTGTGTTATACAAGGCAGAATACCATTGAAATAGAGAAAGAAACACGTTCGGCAGCTTTGGAAAGCCTTACACTTCACTGAAATGTAGTACTACACTCTATAACACAGTTGAGAAACAATGTTCCCTAGCCCCCTCATTCCTTAACAGTGTGTAGGAAGTTGTTTGATAAAGTGGGCACAACTTATACTTGGACCAGAAGGCAGAATATAGTAAACTACATGAACACAAGAATAATTCAGTGAAAATGTCTGTAAACAGATGAGAACTTGTTTCAGAACAGCTGAAAGAGATTCTCCAAGTCAGTTCTTAGTGTAGAAAAGGTAGCTAAATCCGGAAAATCCTTAATTCGAGTTAAGATCACATGAAACACTGTATGAATCCTATATTCTTTACTTAAAGGAGACTAGAGTGGTAAATGTGTGTTATACAAGGCCTAATACCACTGAAATAGAGAAAGAAACACGTTCGGCAGCTTTGGAAAGCCTTACACTTCACTGAAATGTAGTACTACACTCTATAACACAGTTGAGAGACAATGTTCCCGAGCTGCCTCAGTTCATAACAGTGTGTAGGAAGTTGTTTGATAAAGTGGGCAAAGCTTATACTTGGGGCAGAAGGCAGAATATAGGAAACTACATGAAAACATGAATAATTCAGTGAAAATGACTGTAAACAGATGAGAAGTTGTTTAGAACAGCTGAAAGAGAATCTCCAAGTCAGTTCTTAGTGTAGAAAAGATAGCTAAAATAAGGGAAATCATTAAGTCGAGTTAAGATCACAAGGAAAACTGTATGAATCCTATATTCTTTACTTAAAGGACTCTAGAGTGGTAAATGTTTGTTATACAAGTCAGAATACCATTGAAATAGAGAAAGAAACACGTTTGACAGCTTTGGAAAGCCTTACAAATCACTGAAATGTGGTACTACACTCTATAACACAGTTGAGAGACAATGTTCCCGAGCTGCCTCAGTTCATAACAGGGTGTAGGAAGTTGTTTGATAAAGTGGGCAAAACTTATACTTGGGCCAGAAGTTAGAATATAGGAAACTACATGAACACATGAATAATTCAGTGAAAATGTCTGTAAACAGATGAGAACTTGTTTTAGAACAGCTGAAAGAGATTCTCCAAGTCAGTTCTTAGTGTAGAAAAGGTAGCTTAGATAAAGAAAATTCTTAATTCGGGTTAAGATAACATCAAACTCTGTTTGAATGCTATATTCATTACTTAAAGGAGACTAGAGTGGTAAATGTGTGTTATACAAGGCGGAATACAATTGAAATAGAGAAAGAAACACGTTCGGCAGCTTTGGAAAGCCTTACACTTCACTGAAATGTAGTACTACACTCTATAACACAGTTGAGAGACAATGTTCCCGAGCTGCCTCAGTTCATAACAGTGTGTAGGAAGTTGTTTGATAAAGTGGGCAAAGCTTATACATTGACCAGAAGGCAGAATATAGGAAACTACATGAACACATGAATAATTCATTGAAAATGTCTGTAAACAGATGGAACTTGTTTTAGAACAGCTGAAAGAGATTCTCCGAGTCAGTTCTTAGTGTAGAAAAGGTAGCTAAGATAAGGGAAATCCTTAATTCGTGTTAAGATAACATCAAACACTGTATGAGTCCTATATTCATTACTTAAAGGAGACTAGAGTGGTAAATGTGTGTTATACAAGGCAGAATACCATTGAAATAGAGAAAGAAACACGTTCGGCAGCTTTGGAAAGCCTTACACTTCACTGAAATGTAGTACTACACTCTATAACACAGTTGAGAGACAATGTTCCCGAGCTGCCTCAGTTCATAACAGTGTGTAGGAAGTTGTTTGATAAAGTGGGCAAAGCTTATACTTGGGCCAGAAGGCAGAATATAGGAAACTACATGAAAACATGAATAATTCAAAGAAAATGACTGTAAACAGATGAGAACTCGTTTAGAACAGCTGAAAGAGATTCTCCAAGTCAGTTCTTAGTGTAGAAAAGATAGCTAACATAAGGGAAATCATTAATTCGAGTTAAGATCACAAGGAAAACTGTATGAATCCTATATTCTTTACTTAAAGGAGACTAGAGTGGTAAATGTGTGTTATACAAGGCAGAATACCATTGAAATAGAGAAAGTAACACGTTCGGCAGCTTTGGAAAGCCTTACACTTCACAGAAATGTAGTACTACAGTCTATAAGACAGTTGAGAGACAATGTTCCCTAGCTGCCTCATTCCTTAACAGTGTGTAGGAAGTTGTTTGATAAAGTGGGCAAAGCTTATACTTGGAACAGAAGGCAGAATATAGGAAACTACATGAAAACATGAATAATTCAGTGAAAATGTCTGTAAACAGATGAGAACTTGTTTCAAAACACCTGAAAGGGATTCTCCAAGTCAGTTCTTAGTGTAGAAAAGGTAGCTAAATCCGGGAAATCCTTAATTCGAGTTAAGATTACATGAAACACTGTATGAATCCTATATTGTTTACTTAAAGGAGACTAGAGTGGTAAATGTGTGTTATATAGGCAGAATACCATTGAAATAGAGAAAGAAACAGGTTCGGCAGCTGTGGAAAGCCCTACACTTCACTGAAATGTAGTACTACACTCTATAACACAGTTGAGAGACAATGTTCCCGAGCTGCCTCAGTTCATAACAGTGTGTAGGAAGTTGTTTGATAAAGTGGGCAAAGCTTATACATGGGCCAGAAGGCAGAACATAGGAAACTACATGAAAACATGAATAATTCAGTGAAAATGACTGTAAACAGATGAGAACTTGTTTAGAACAGCTGAAAGAGAATCTCCAAGTCAGTTCTTAGTGTAGAAAAGGTAGCTAAATCCGAGAAATCCTTAATTCGAGTTAAGATCACATGAAACCCTGTATGAATCCTATATTCTTTACTTAAAGGAGACTAGAGTGGTAAATGTGTGTTATACAAGGCAGAATACCATTGAAATAGAGAAAGAAACACGTTCGGCAGCTTTGGAAAGCCTTACACTTCACAGAAATGTAGTACTATAGTCTATAACACAGTTGAGAGACAATGTTCCCTAGCTACCTCATTACTTAACAGTGTGTAGGATGTTGTTTGATAAAGTGGGCAAAGCTTATACTTGGACCAGAAGGCAGAATATAGAAAACTACATGAACACATGAATAATTCAGTGAAAATGTCTGTAAACAGATGAGAACTTGTTTTAAAACAGCTGAAAGAGATTCTCCAAGTCAGTTCTTAGTGTAGAAAAGGTAGCTAAATCCGAGAAATCCTTAATTCGAGTTAAGATCACATGAAACCCTGTATGAATCCTATATTGTTTACTTAAAGGAGACTAGAGTGGTAAATGTGTGTTATACAAGGCAGAATACCATTGAAATAGAGAAAGAAACACGTTCGGCAGCTTTGGAAAGCCTTACACTTCACTGAAATGTAGTACTACACTCTATAACACAGTTGAGAGACAATGTTCCCGAGCTGCCTCAATTCATAACAGTGTGTAGGAAGTTGTTTGATAAAGTGGGCAAAGCTTATACTTGGGGCAGAAGGCAGAATATAGGAAACTACGTGAAAACATGAATAATTCAAAGAAAATGACTGTAAACAGATGAGAACTCGTTTAGAACAGCTGAAAGAGATTCTCCAAGTCAGTTCTTAGTGTAGAAAAGATAGCTAACATAAGGGAAATCATTAATTCGAGTTAAGATCACAAGCAAAACTGTATGAATCCTATATTCTTTACTTAAAGGACTCTAGAGTGGTAAATGTGTGTTATACAAGTCAGAATACCATTGAAATAGAGAAATAAACACGTTCAGCAGCTTTGGAAAGCCTTACACTTCACTGAAATGTAGTACTACACTCTATAACACAGTTGAGAGACAATGTTCCCGAGCTGCCTCAGTTCATAACAGTGTGTAGGAAGTTGTTTGATAAAGTGGCCAAAGCTTATACTTGGGCCAGAAGGCAGAATATAGGAAACTACATGAAAACATGAATAATTCAGTGAAAATGACTGTAAACAGATGAGAACTTGTTTAGAACAGCTGAAAGAGAATCTCCAAGTCAGTTCTTAGTGTAGAAAATGTAGCTAAGATAAGGGAAATCCTTAATTCCAGTTAAGATAACATCAAACACTGTATGAATCCTATATTCATTACTTAAAGGAGACTAGAGTGGTAAATGTGTGTTATACAAGGCAGAATACCATTGAAATAGAGAAAGAAACAAGTTCGGCAGCTTTGGAAAGCCTTACACTTCACTGAAATGTAGTACTACACTCTATAACACAGTTGAGAGACAATGTTCCCTAGCTCCCTCAGTTCATAACAGTGTGTAGGAAGTTGTTTGATAAAGTGGCCAAAGCTTATACTTGGGACAGAAGTCAGAATATAGGAAACTACATGAAAACATGAATAATTCAGTGAAAATGACTGTAAACAGATGAGAACTTGTTTAGAACAGCTGAAAGGGAATCTCCAAGTCAGTTCTTAGTGTAGAAAAGGTAGCTAGAATCCGGGAAATCCTTAATTCGAGTTAAGATTACATGAAACTCTGTATGAATCCTATATTCTTTACTTAAAGGACACTAGAGTGGTAAATGTGTGTTATACAAGGCAGAATACCATTGAAATAGAGAAAGAAACACGTTCGGCAGCTTTGCAAAGCCTTACACTTCACTGAAATGTAGTACTACACTCTATAACACAGTTGAGAGACAATGTTCCCTAGCTGCCTCATTCCTTAACATTGTGTAGGAAGTTGTTTGATAAAGTGGGCAAAGCTTATACTTGGACCAGAAGGCAGAATATAGGAAACTACATGAACACATGAAAAATTCAGTGAAAATGTCTGTGAACAGATGAGAACTTGTTTCAGAACACCTGAAAGAGATTCTCCAAGTCAGTGCTCAGTGTAGAAAAGGTAGCTAAATCCGGGAAATCCTTAATTCGAGTTAAGATCACATGAAACACTGTATGAATCCTATATTCTTTACTTAAAGGAGACTGGAGTGGTAAATGTGTGTTATACAAGGCAGAATACCATTGAAATAGACAAAGAAACACGTTCGGCAGCTTTGGAATGCCTTACACTTCACTGAAATGTAGTACTACACTCTATAACACAGTTGAGAGACAATGTTCCCGAGCTGCCTCAGTTCATAACAGTGTGTAGGAAGTTGTTTGATAAAGTGGGTAAAGCTTATACTTAGGCCAGAGGGCAGAATATAGGAAACTACATGAAAACATGATTAATTCAGTGAAAATGACTGTAAACAGATGAGAACTTGTTTAGAACAGCTGAAAGAGAATCTCCAAGTCAGTTCTTAGTGTAGAAAAGGTAGCTAAGATAAGTGAAATCCTTAATTCCTGGTAAGATTACATGAAACACTGTATGAATCCTATATTCTTTACTTAAAGGAGACTAGAGTGGTAAATGTGTGTTATACAAGGCAGAATACCATTGAAATAGAGAAAGAAACACATTCGGCAGCTTTGGAAAGCCTTACACTTCACAGAAATGTAGTACTACAGTCTATAACACAGTTGAGAGACAATGTTCCCTAGCTACCTCATTCCTTAACAATGTGTAGGAAGTTGTTTGATAAAGTGGGCAAAGCTTATACTTGGACCAGAAGGTAGAATATAGAAAACTACATGAACACATGAATAATTCAGTGAAAATGTCTGTAAACCGATGAGAACTTGTTTTAAAACAGCTGGAAGAGATTCTCCAAGTCAGTTCTTAGTGTAGAAAAGGTAGCTAAATCCGAGAAATCCTTAATTCGAGTTAAGATCACATGAAACCCTGTATGAATCCTATATTGTTTACTTAAAGGAGACTAGAGTGGTTAATGTGTTTTATACAAGGCAGAATACCATTGAAATAGAGAAAGAAACACGTTCGGCAGCTTTGGAAAGCCTTACACTTCACTGAAATGTAGCACTACACTCTATAACACAGTTGAGAGACAATGTTCCCGAGCTGCCTCAGTTCATAACAGTGTGTAGGAAGTTGTTTGATAAAGTGGGCAAAGCTTATACTTGGGCCAGAAGGCAGAACATAGGAAACTACATGAAAACATGAATAATTCAGTGAAATTGACTGTAAACAGATGAGAACTTGTTAAGAACAGCTGAAAGAGAATCTCCAAGTCAGTTCTTAGTGTAGAAAAGGTAGCTAAGATAAGGGAAATCCTTAATTCGTGTTAAGATAACATCAAACACTGTTTGAATCCTATATTCATTACTTAAAGGAGACTAGAGTGGTAAATGTGTGTTATACAAGGCAGAATACCATTGAAATAGAAAAAGAAACACGTTCGCCAGCTTTGGAAAGCCTTACAATTCACTGAAATGTAGTACTACACTCTATAACACAGTTGAGAGACAATGTTCCCGAGCTGCCTCAGTTCATAACAGTGTGTAGGAAGTTGTTTGATAAAGTGGGCAAAGCTTATACTTGGGCCAGAAGGCAGAATATAGGAAACTACATGAAAACATGATTAATTCAGTGAAAATGACTGTAAACAGATGAGTACTTGTTTAGAACAGCTGAAAGAGATTCTCCAAGTCAGTTCTTAGTGTAGAAAATGTAGCTAAGATCCGGGAAATCCTTAATTCGAGTTAAGATTACATGAAACACTGTATGAATCCTATATTCTTTACTTAAAGGAGACTAGAGTGGTAAATGTGTGTTATACAAGGCAGAATACCATTGAAATAGAGAAAGAAACACGTTCGGCAGCTTTGGAAAGCCTTACACTTCACTAAAATGTAGTACTACACTCTATAACACAGTTGAGAAACAATGTTCCCTAGCTGCCTCATTCCTTAACAGTGTGTAGGAAGTTGTTTGATAAAGTGGGCACAACTTATACTTGGACCAGAAGGCAGAATATAGTAAACTACATGAACACAAGAATAATTCAGTGAAAATGTCTGTAAACAGATGAGAACTTGTTTCAGAACAGCTGAAAGAGATTCTCCAAGTCAGTTCTTAGTGTAGAAAAGGTAGCTAAATCCGGAAAATCCTTAATTCGAGTTAAGATCACATGAAACGGTGTATGAATCCTATATTCTTTACTTAAAGGAGACTAGAGTGGTAAATGTGTGTTATACAAGGCCTAATACCACTGAAATAGAGAAAGAAACACGTTCGGCAGCTTTGGAAAGCCTTACACTTCACTGAAATGTAGTACTACACTCTATAACACAGTTGAGAGACAATGTTCCCGAGCTGCCTCAGTTCATAACAGTGTGTAGGAAGTTGTTTGATAAAGTGGGCAAAGCTTATACTTGGGGCAGAAGGCAGAATATAGGAAACTACATGAAAACATGAATAATTCAGTGAAAATGTCTGTGAACAGATGAGAACTTGTTTCAGAACACCTGAAAGAGATTCTCCAAGTCACTTCTTAGTGTAGAAAAGGTAGCTAAATCCGGGAAATCCTTAATTCGAGTTAAGATCACATGAAACACTGTATGAATCCTATATTCTTTACTTAAAGGAGACTGGAGTGGTAAATGTGTGTTATACAAGGCAGAATACCATTGAAATAGACAAAGAAACACGTTCGGCAGCTTTGGAATGCCTTACACTTCACTGAAATGTAGTACTACACTCTATAACACAGTTGAGAGACAATGTTCCCGAGCTGCCTCAGTTCATAACAGTGTGTAGGAAGTTGTTTGATAAAGTGGGCAAAGCTTATACTTAGGCCAGAGGGCAGAATATAGGAAACTACATGAAAACATGATTAATTCAGTGAAAATGACTGTAAACAGATGAGAACTTGTTTAGAACAGCTGAAAGAGAATCTCCAAGTCAGTTCTTAGTGTAGAAAAGGTAGCTAAGATAAGTGAAATCCTTAATTCCTGGTAAGATCTCATGAAACACTGTATGAATCCTATATTCTTTACTTAAAGGAGACTAGAGTGGTAAATGTGTTTTATACAAGGCAGAATACCATTGAAATAGAGAAAGAAACACGTTCGGCAGCTTTGGAAAGCCTTACACTTCACTGAAATGTAGTACTACACTCTATAACACAGTTGAGAGACAATGTTCCCGAGCTGCCTCAGTTCATAACAGTGTGTAGGAAGTTGTTTGATAAAGTGGGCAAAGCTTATACTTGGGCCAGAAGGCAGAACATAGGAAACTACATGAAAACATGAATAATTCAGTGAAATTGACTGTAAACAGATGAGAACTTGTTAAGAACAGCTGAAAGAGAATCTCCAAGTCAGTTCTTAGTGTAGAAAAGGTAGCTAAGATAAGGGAAATCCTTAATTCGTGTTAAGATAACATCAAACACTGTTTGAATCCTATATTCATTACTTAAAGGAGACTAGAGTGGTAAATGTGTGTTATACAAGGCAGAATACCATTGAAATAGAAAAAGAAACACGTTCGCCAGCTTTGGAAAGTCTTACAATTCACTGAAATGTAGTACTACACTCTATAACACAGTTGAGAGACAATGTTCCCGAGCTGCCTCAGTTCATAACAGTGTGTAGGAAGTTGTTTGATAAAGTGGGCAAAGCTTATACTTGGGCCAGAAGGCAGAATATAGGAAACTACATGAAAACATGATTAATTCAGTGAAAATGACTGTAAACAGATGAGTACTTGTTTAGAACAGCTGAAAGAGATTCTCCAAGTCAGTTCTTAGTGTAGAAAATGTAGCTAAGATCCGGGAAATCCTTAATTCGAGTTAAGATTACATGAAACACTGTATGAATCCTATATTCTTTACTTAAAGGAGACTAGAGTGGTAAATGTGTGTTATACAAGGCAGAATACCATTGAAATAGAGAAAGAAACACGTTCGGCAGCTTTGGAAAGCCTTACACTTCACTAAAATGTAGTACTACACTCTATAACACAGTTGAGAAACAATGTTCCCTAGCTGCCTCATTCCTTAACAGTGTGTAGGAAGTTGTTTGATAAAGTGGGCACAACTTATACTTGGACCAGAAGGCAGAATATAGTAAACTACATGAACACAAGAATAATTCAGTGAAAATGTCTGTAAACAGATGAGAACTTGTTTCAGAACAGCTGAAAGAGATTCTCCAAGTCAGTTCTTAGTGTAGAAAAGGTAGCTAAATCCGGAAAATCCTTAATTCGAGTTAAGATCACATGAAACGGTGTATGAATCCTATATTCTTTACTTAAAGGAGACTAGAGTGGTAAATGTGTGTTATACAAGGCCTAATACCACTGAAATAGAGAAAGAAACACGTTCGGCAGCTTTGGAAAGCCTTACACTTCACTGAAATGTAGTACTACACTCTATAACACAGTTGAGAGACAATGTTCCCGAGCTGCCTCAGTTCATAACAGTGTGTAGGAAGTTGTTTGATAAAGTGGGCAAAGCTTATACTTGGGGCAGAAGGCAGAATATAGGAAACTACATGAAAACATGAATAATTCAGTGAAAATGACTGTAAACAGATGAGAAGTTGTTTAGAACAGCTGAAAGAGATTCTCCAAGTCAGTTCTTAGTGTAGAAAAGATAGCTAAGATAAGAAAAATCATTAAGTCGAGTTAAGATCACGAGGAAAACTGTATGAATCCTATATTCTTTACTTAAAGGACTCTAGAGTGGTAAATGTTTGTTATACAAGGCAGAATACCATTGAAATAGAGAAAGAAACACGTTCGGCAGCTTTGGAAAGCCTTACACTTCACAGAAATGTAGTACTACACTCTATAACACAGTTGAGAGACAATGTTCCCGAGCTGCCTCAGTTCATAACAGTGTGTAGGAAGTTGTTTGATAAAGTGGGCAAAGCTTATACTTGGAACAGAAGGCAGAATATCGGAAACTACATGAACACATGAATAATTCAGTGAAAATGTCTGTAAACAGATGAGAACTTGTTTAGAACAGCTGAAAGAGAATCTCCAAGTCAGTTCTTAGTGTAGGAAAGGTAGCTAAGATAAGTGAAATCCTTAATTCCTGGTAAGATCTCATGAAACACTGTATGAATCCTATATTCTTTACTTAAAGGAGACTAGAGTGGTAAATGTGTGTTATACAAGGCAGAATACCATTGAAATAGAGAAAGAAACACGTTCGGCAGCTTTGCAAAGCCTTACACTTCACTGAAATGTAGTACTACACTCTATAACACAGTTGAGAGACAATGTTCCCTAGCTGCCTCATTCCTTAACAGTGTGTAGGAAGTTGTTTGATAAAGTGGGCAAAGCTTATACTTGGACCAGAAGGCAGAATATAGGAAACTACATGAACACATGAATGATTCAGTGAAAATGTCTGTAAACAGATGAGAACTTGTTTCAAAACACCTGAAAGGGATTCTCCAAGTCAGTTCTTAGGGTAGAAAAGGTAGCTAAATCCGGGAAATCCTTAATTCGAGTTAAGATTACATGAAACACTGTATGAATCCTATATTGTTTACTTAAAGGAGACTAGAGTGGTAAATGTGTGTTATACAAGGCAGAATACCATTGAAATAGAGAAAGATACAGGTTCGGCAGCTGTGGAAAGCCTTACACTTCACTGAAATGTAGTACTACACTCTATAACACAGTTGAGAGACAATGTTCCCGAGCTGCCTCAGTTCATAAAAGTGTGTAGGAAGTTGTTTGATAAAGTGGGCAAAGCTTATACATGGGCCAGAAGGCAGAACATAGGAAACTACATGAAAACATGAATAATTCAGTGAAAATGACTGTAAACAGATGAGAACTTGTTTAGAACAGCTGAAAGAGAATCTCCAAGTCAGTTCTTAGTGTAGAAAAGGTAGCTAAATCCGAGAAATCCTTAATTCGAGTTAAGATCACATGAAACCCTGTATGAATCCTATATTCTTTACTTAAAGGAGACTAGAGTGGTAAATGTGTGTTATACAAGGCAGAATACCATTGAAATAGAGAAATAAACACGTTCGGCAGCTTTGGAAAGCCTTACACTTCACTGAAATGTAGTACTATAGTCTATAACACAGTTGAGAGACAATGTTCCCTAGCTACCTCATTACTTAACAGTGTGTAGGATGTTGTTTGATAAAGTGGGCAAAGCTTATACTTGGACCAGAAGGCAGAATATAGAAAACTACATGAACACATGAATAATTCAGTGAAAATGTCTGTAAACAGATGAGAACTTGTTTTAAAACAGCTGAAAGAGATTCTCCAAGTCAGTTCTTAGTGTAGAAAAGGTAGCTAAATCCGAGAAATCCTTAATTCGAGTTAAGATCACATGAAACCCTGTATGAATCCTATATTGTTTACTTAAAGGAGACTAGAGTGGTAAATGTGTGTTATACAAGGCAGAATACCATTGAAATAGAGAAAGAAACACGTTCGGCAGCTTTGGAAAGCCTTACACTTCACTGAAATGTAGTACTACACTCTATAACACAGTTGAGAGACAATGTTCCCGAGCTGCCTCAATTCATAACAGTGTGTAGGAAGTTGTTTGATAAAGTGGGCAAAGCTTATACTTGGGGCAGAAGGCAGAATATAGGAAACTACGTGAAAACATGAATAATTCAAAGAAAATGACTGTAAACAGATGAGAACTCGTTTAGAACAGCTGAAAGAGATTCTCCAAGTCAGTTCTTAGTGTAGAAAAGATAGCTAACATAAGGGAAATCATTAATTCGAGTTAAGATCACAAGCAAAACTGTATGAATCCTATATTCTTTACTTAAAGGACTCTAGAGTGGTAAATGTGTTTTATACAAGTCAGAATACCATTGAAATAGAGAAATAAACACGTTCAGCAGCTTTGGAAAGCCTTACACTTCACTGAAATGTAGTACTACACTCTATAACACAGTTGAGAGACAATGTTCCCGAGCTGCCTCATTCCTTAACAGTGTGTAGGAAGTTGTTTGATAAAGTGGGCAAAGCTTATACTTGGCCCAGAAGGCAGAATATTGGAAACTACATGAACACATAAATAATTCAGTGAAAATGTCTGTAAACAGATGAGAACTTGTTTCAAAACACCTGAAAGGGATTCTCCAAGTCAGTTCTTAGTGTAGAAAAGGTAGCTAAGATCCGGGAAATCCTTAATTCGAGTTAAGATTACATGAAACACTGTATGAATCCTATATTCTTTACTTAAAGGAGACTAGAGTGGTAAATGTGTGTTATACAAGGCAGAATACCATTGAAATAGAGAAAGAAACACGTTCGGCAGCTTTGGAAAGCCTTACACTTCACTGAAATGTAGTACTACAGTCTATAACACAGTTGAGAGACAATGTTCCCTAGCTACCTCATTCCTTAACAGTGTGTAGGAAGTTGTTTGATAAAGTGGGCAAAGCTTATACTTGGGCCAGAAGGCAGAATATAGGAAACTACATGAAAACCTGAATAATTCAGTGAAAATGACAGTAAACAGATGAGAACTTGTTTAGAACAGCTGAAAGAGAATCGCCAAGGCACTTCTTTGTGTAGAAAAGGTAGCTAAGATAAGGGAAATCCTTAATTCCAGTTAAGATAACATCAAACACTGTATGAATCCTATATTCATTACTTAAAGGAGACTAGAGTGGTAAATGTGTGTTATACAAGGCAGAATACCATTGAAATAGAGAAAGAAACACGTTCGGCAGCTTTGGAAAGCCTTATACTTCACTGAAATGTAGTACTACACTCTATAACACAGTTGAGAGACAATGTTCCCGAGCTGCCTCAGTTCATAACAGTGTGTAGGAAGTTGTTTGATAAAGTGGGCAAAGCTTATACTTGGGCCAGAAGGCAGAATATAGGAAACTACATGAAAACATGATTAATTCAGTGAAAATGACTGTAAACAGATGAGAACTTGTTTAGAACAGCTGAAAGGGAATCTCCAAGTCAGTTCTTAGTGTAGAAAAGGTAGCTAGGATCCGGGAAATCCTTAATTCGAGTTAAGATTACATGAAACTCTTTATGAATCCTATATTCTTTACTTAAAGGACACTAGAGTGGTAAATGTGTGTTATACAAGGCAGAATACCATTGAAATAGAGAAAGAAACACGTTCGGCAGCTTTGCAAAGCCTTACACTTCACTGAAATGTAGTACTACACTCTATAACACAGTTGAGAGACAATGTTCCCTAGCTGCCTCATTCCTTAACAGTGTGTAGGAAGTTGTTTGATGAAGTGGGCAAAGCTTATACTTGGACCAGAAGGCAGAATATAGGAAACTACATGAACACATGAAAAATTCAGTGAAAATGTCTGTGAACAGATGAGAACTTGTTTCAGAACACCTGAAAGAGATTCTCCAAGTCAGTTCTTAGTGTAGAAAAGGTAGCTAAATCCGGGAAATCCTTAATTCGAGTTAAGATCACATGAAACACTGTATGAATCCTATATTCTTTACTTAAAGGAGACTGGAGTGGTAAATGTGTGTTATACAAGGCAGAATACCATTGAAATAGACAAAGAAACACGTTCGGCAGCTTTGGAATGCCTTACACTTCACTGAAATGTAGTACTACACTCTATAACACAGTTGAGAGACAATGTTCCCGAGCTGCCTCAGTTCATAACAGTGTGTAGGAAGTTGTTTGATAAAGTGGGCAAAGCTTATACTTAGGCCAGAGGGCAGAATATAGGAAACTACATGAAAACATGATTAATTCAGTGAAAATGACTGTAAACAGATGAGAACTTGTTTAGAACAGCTGAAAGAGAATCTCCAAGTCAGTTCTTAGTGTAGAAAAGGTAGCTAAGATAAGTGAAATCCTTAATTCCTGGTAAGATCTCATGAAACACTGTATGAATCCTATATTCTTTACTTAAAGGAGACTAGAGTGGTAAATGTGTGTTATACAAGGCAGAATACCATTGAAATAGAGAAAGAAACACGTTCGGCAGCTTTGGAAAGCCTTACAATTCACTGAAATGTAGTACTACACTCTATAACACAGTTGAGAAACAATGTTCCCTAGCTGCCTCATTCCTTAACAGTGTGTAGGAAGTTGTTTGATAAAGTGGGCACAACTTATACTTGGACCAGAAGGTAGAATATAGAAAACTACATGAACACATGAATAATTCAGTGAAAATGTCTGTAAACCGATGAGAACTTGTTTTAAAACAGCTGGAAGATATTCTCCAAGTCAGTTCTTAGTGTAGAAAAGGTAGCTAAATCCGAGAAATCCTTAATTCAAGTTAAGATCACATGAAACCCTGTATGAATCCTATATTGTTTACTTAAAGGAGACTAGAGTGGTAAATGTGTTTTATACAAGGCAGAATACCATTGAAATAGAGAAAGAAACACGTTCGGCAGCTTTGGAAAGCCTTACACTTCACTGAAATGTAGTACTACACTCTATAACACAGTTGAGAGACAATGTTCCCGAGCTGCCTCAGTTCATAACAGTGTGTAGGAAGTTGTTTGATAAAGTGGGCAAAGCTTATACTTGGGCCAGAAGGCAGAACATAGGAAACTACATGAAAACATGAATAATTCAGTGAAATTGACTGTAAACAGATGAGAACTTGTTAAGAACAGCGGAAAGAGAATCTCCAAGTCAGTTCTTAGTGTAGAAAAGGTAGCTAAGAAAAGGGAAATCCTTAATTCGTGTTAAGATAACATCAAACACTGTTTGAATCCTATATTCATTACTTAAAGGAGACTAGAGTGGTAAATGTGTGTTATACAAGGCAGAATACCATTGAAATAGAAAAAGAAACACGTTCGCCAGCTTTGGAAAGCCTTACAATTCACTGAAATGTAGTACTACACTCTATAACACAGTTGAGAGACAATGTTCCCGAGCTGCCTCAGTTCATAACAGTGTGTAGGAAGTTGTTTGATAAAGTGGGCAAAGCTTATACTTGGGCCAGAAGGCAGAATATAGGAAACTACATGAAAACATGATTAATTCAGTGAAAATGACTGTAAACAGATGAGTACTTGTTTAGAACAGCTGAAAGAGATTCTCCAAGTCAGTTCTTAGTGTAGAAAATGTAGCTAAGATCCGGGAAATCCTTAATTCGAGTTAAGATTACATGAAACACTGTATGAATCCTATATTCTTTACTTAAAGGAGACTAGAGTGGTAAATGTGTGTTATACAAGGCAGAATACCATTGAAATAGAGAAACAAGCACGTTCGGCAGCTTTGGAAAGCCTTACACTTCACTGAAATGTAGTACTACACTCTATAACACAGTTGAGAAACAATGTTCCCTAGCTGCCTCATTCCTTAACAGTGTGTAGGAAGTTGTTTGATAAAGTGGGCACAACTTATACTTGGACCAGAAGGCAGAATATAGTAAACTACATGAACACAAGAATAATTCAGTGAAAATGTCTGTAAACAGATGAGAACTTGTTTCAGAACAGCTGAAAG
This sequence comes from Pipistrellus hanaki, assembly GCF_964339955.1. Lineage (NCBI taxonomy): Eukaryota > Metazoa > Chordata > Mammalia > Chiroptera > Vespertilionidae > Pipistrellus > Pipistrellus hanaki. The sequence goes on along the minus strand of NW_028182264.1, from coordinate 76,318 downwards.
AGATTCTCCAAGTCAGTTCTTAGTGTAGAAAAGGTAGCTAAATCCGGAAAATCCTTAATTCGAGTTAAGATCACATGAAACGGTGTATGAATCCTATATTCTTTACTTAAAGGAGACTAGAGTGGTAAATGTATGTTATACAAGGCCTAATACCACTGAAATAGAGAAAGAAACACGTTCGGCAGCTTTGGAAAGCCTTACACTTCACTGAAATGTAGTACTACACTCTATAACACAGTTGAGAGACAATGTTCCCGAGCTGCCTCAGTTCATAACAGTGTGTAGGAAGTTGTTTGATAAAGTGGGCAAAGCTTATACTTGGGGCAGAAGGCAGAATATAGGAAACTACATGAAAACATGAATAATTCAGTGAAAATGACTGTAAACAGATGAGAAGTTGTTTAGAACAGCTGAAAGAGATTCTCCAAGTCAGTTCTTAGTGTAGAAAAGATAGCTAAGATAAGAAAAATCATTAAGTCGAGTTAAGATCAGGAGGAAAACTGTATGAATCCTATATTCTTTACTTAAAGGACTCTAGAGTGGTAAATGTTTGTTATACAAGGCAGAATACCATTGAAATAGAGAAAGAAACACGTTCGGCAGCTTTGGAAAGCCTTACACTTCACAGAAATGTAGTACTACACTCTATAACACAGTTGAGAGACAATGTTCCCGAGCTGCCTCAGTTCATAACAGTTTGTAGGAAGTTGTTTGATAAAGTGGGCAAAGCTTATACTTGGAACAGAAGGCAGAATATCGGAAACTACATGAACACATGAATAATTCAGTGAAAATGTCTGTAAACAGATGAGAACTTGTTTAGAACAGCTGAAAGAGAATCTCCAAGTCAGTTCTTAGTGTAGAAAAGGTAGCTAAGATAAGTGAAATCCTTAATTCCTGGTAAGATCTCATGAAACACTGTATGAATCCTATATTCTTTACTTAAAGGACACTAGAGTGGTAAATGTGTGTTATACAAGGCAGAATACCATTGAAATAGAGAAAGAAACACGTTCGGCAGCTTTGCAAAGCCTTACACTTCACTGAAATGTAGTACTACACTCTATAACACAGTTGAGAGACAATGTTCCCTAGCTGCCTCATTCCTTAACAGTGTGTAGGAAGTTGTTTGATAAAGTGGGCAAAGCTTATACTTGGACCAGAAGGCAGAATATAGGAAACTACATGAACACATGAAAAATTCAGTGAAAATGTCTGTGAACAGATGAGAACTTGTTTCAGAACACCTGAAAGAGATTCTCCAAGTCAGTTCTTAGTGTAGAAAAGGTAGCTAAATCTGGGAAATCCTTAATTCGAGTTAAGATCACATGAAACACTGTATGAATCCTATATTCTTTACTTAAAGGAGACTGGAGTGGTAAATGTGTGTTATACAAGGCAGAATACCATTGAAATAGACAAAGAAACACGTTCGGCAGCTTTGGAATGCCTTACACTTCACTGAAATGTAGTACTACACTCTATAACACAGTTGAGAGACAATGTTCCCGAGCTGCCTCAGTTCATAACAGTGTGTAGGAAGTTGTTTGATAAAGTGGGCAAAGCTTATACTTAGGCCAGAGGGCAGAATATAGGAAACTACATGAAAACATGATTAATTCAGTGAAAATGACTGTAAACAGATGAGAACTTGTTTAGAACAGCTGAAAGAGAATCTCCAAGTCAGTTCTTAGTGTAGAAAAGGTAGCTAAGATAAGTGAAATCCTTAATTCCTGGTAAGATCTCATGAAACACTGTATGAATCCTATATTCTTTACTTAAAGGAGACTAGAGTGGTAAATGTGTGTTATACAAGGCAGAATACCATTGAAATAGAGAAAGAAACACGTTCGGCAGCTTTGGAAAGCCTTACACTTCACTGAAATGTAGTACTACACTCTATAACACAGTTGAGAAACAATGTTCCCTAGCTGCCTCATTCCTTAACAGTGTGTAGGAAGTTGTTTGATAAAGTGGGCACAACTTATACTTGGACCAGAAGGTAGAATATAGAAAACTACATGAACACATGAATAATTCAGTGAAAATGTCTGTAAACCGATGAGAACTTGTTTTAAAACAGCTGGAAGATATTCTCCAAGTCAGTTCTTAGTGTAGAAAAGGTAGCTAAATCCGAGAAATCCTTAATTCGAGTTAAGATCACATGAAACCCTGTATGAATCCTATATTGTTTACTTAAAGGAGACTAGAGTGGTAAATGTGTTTTATACAAGGCAGAATACCATTGAAATAGAGAAAGAAACACGTTCGGCAGCTTTGGAAAGCCTTACACTTCACTGAAATGTAGTACTACACTCTATAACACAGTTGAGAAACAATGTTCCCGAGCTGCCTCAGTTCATAACAGTGTGTAGGAAGTTGTTTGATAAAGTGGGCAAAGCTTATACTTGGGCCAGAAGGCAGAACATAGGAAACTACATGAAAACATGAATAATTCAGTGAAATTGACTGTAAACAGATGAGAACTTGTTAAGAACAGCTGAAAGAGAATCTCCAAGTCAGTTCTTAGTGTAGAAAAGGTAGCTAAGATAAGGGAAATCCTTAATTCGTGTTAAGATAACATCAAACACTGTTTGAATCCTATATTCATTACTTAAAGGAGACTAGAGTGGTAAATGTGTGTTATACAAGGCAGAATACCATTGAAATAGAAAAAGAAACACGTTCGCCAGCTTTGGAAAGCCTTACAATTCACTGAAATGTAGTACTACACTCTATAACACAGTTGAGAGACAATGTTCCCGAGCTGCCTCAGTTCATAACAGTGTGTAGGAAGTTGTTTGATAAAGTGGGCAAAGCTTATACTTGGGCCAGAAGGCAGAATATAGGAAACTACATGAAAACATGATTAATTCAGTGAAAATGACTGTAAACAGATGAGTACTTGTTTAGAACAGCTGAAAGAGATTCTCCAAGTCAGTTCTTAGTGTAGAAAATGTAGCTAAGATCCGGGAAATCCTTAATTCGAGTTAAGATTACATGAAACACTGTATGAATCCTATATTCTTTACTTAAAGGAGACTAGAGTGGTAAATGTGTGTTATACAAGGCAGAATACCATTGAAATAGAGAAAGAAACACGTTCGGCAGCTTTGGAAAGCCTTACACTTCACTGAAATGTAGTACTACACTCTATAACACAGTTGAGAAACAATGTTCCCTAGCTGCCTCATTACTTAACAGTGTGTAGGAAGTTGTTTGATAAAGTGGGCACAACTTATACTTGGACCAGAAGGCAGAATATAGTAAACTACATGAACACAAGAATAATTCAGTGAAAATGTCTGTAAACAGATGAGAACTTGTTTCAGAACAGCGGAAAGAGATTCTCCAAGTCAGTTCTTAGTGTAGAAAAGGTAGCTAAATCCGGAAAATCCTTAATTCGAGTTAAGATCACATGAAACGGTGTATGAATCCTATATTCTTTACTTAAAGGAGACTTGAGTGGTAAATGTGTGTTATACAAGGCCTAATACCACTGAAATAGAGAAAGAAACACGTTCGGCAGCTTTGGAAAGCCTTACACTTCACTGAAATGTAGTACTACACTCTATAACACAGTTGAGAGACAATGTTCCCGAGCTGCCTCAGTTCATAACAGTGTGTAGGAAGTTGTTTGATAAAGTGGGCAAAGCTTATACTTGGGGCAGAAGGCAGAATATAGGAAACTACATGAAAACATGAATAATTCAGTGAAAATGACTGTAAACAGATGAGAAGTTGTTTAGAACAGCTGAAAGAGATTCTCCAAGTCAGTTCTTAGTGTAGAAAAGATAGCTAAGAGAAGAAAAATCATTAAGTCGAGTTAAGATCACGAGGAAAACTGTATGAATCCTATATTCTTTACTTAAAGGACTCTAGAGTGGTAAATGTTTGTTATACAAGGCAGAATACCATTGAAATAGAGAAAGAAACACGTTCGGCAGCTTTGGAAAGCCTTACACTTCACAGAAATGTAGTACTACACTCTATAACACAGTTGAGAGACAATGTTCCCGAGCTGCCTCAGTTCATAACAGTGTGTAGGAAGTTGTTTGATAAAGTGGGCAAAGCTTATACTTGGAACAGAAGGCAGAATATCGGAAACTACATGAACACATGAATAATTCAGTGAAAATGTCTGTAAACAGATGAGAACTTGTTTAGAACAGCTGAAAGAGAATCTCCAAGTCAGTTCTTAGTGTAGAAAAGGTAGCTAAGATAAGTGAAATCCTTAATTCCTGGTAAGATCTCATGAAACACTGTATGAATCCTATATTCTTTACTTAAAGGAGACTAGAGTGGTAAATGTGTGTTATACAAGGCAGAATACCATTGAAATAGAGAAAGAAACACGTTCGGCAGCTTTGGAAAGCCTTACACTTCACTGAAATGTAGTACTACACTCCATAACACAGTTGAGAGACAATGTTCCCGAGCTGCCTCAGTTCATAACAGTGTGTAGGAAGTTGTTTGATAAAGTGGGTAAAGCTTATACATGGGCCAGAAGGCAGAACATAGGAAACTACATGAAAACATGAATAATTCAGTGAAAATGACAGTAACCAGATGAGAACTTGTTTAGAACAGCTGAAAGAGAATCTCCAAGTAAGTTCTTAGTGTAGAAAAGGTAGCTAAGATCCGGGAAATCCTTAATTCGAGTTAAGATTACATGAAACACTGTATGAATCCTATATTCTTTACTTAAAGGAGACTAGAGTGGTAAATGTGTGTTATACAAGGCAGAATACCATTGAAATAGAGAAAGAAACACGTTCGGCAGCTTTGGAAAGCCTTACACTTCACAGAAATGTAGTACTACAGTCTATAACACAGTTGAGAGACAATGTTCCCTAGCTACCTCATTCCTTAACAGTGTGTAAGATGTTGTTTGATAAAGTGGGCAAAGCTTATACTAGGACCAGAAGGTAGAATATAGAAAACTACATGAACACATGAATAATTCAGTGAAAATGTCTGTAAACCGATGAGAACTTGTTTTAAAACAGCTGAAAGTGATTCTCCAAGTCAGTTCTTAGTGTAGAAAAGGTAGCTAAATCCGAGAAATCCTTAATTCGAGTTAAGATCACATGAAACCCTGTATGAATCCTATATTGTTTACTTAAAGGAGACTAGAGTGGTAAATGTGTGTTATACAAGGCAGAATACCATTGAAATAGAGAAAGAAACACGTTCGGCAGCTTTGGAAAGCCTTACACTTCACTGAAATGTAGTACTACACTCTATAACACAGTTGAGAGACAATGTTCCCGAGCTGCCTCAGTTCATAACAGTGTGTAGGTAGTTGTTTGATAAAGTGGGCAAAGCTTATACTTGGGCCAGAAGGCAGAACATAGGAAACTACATGAAAACATGAATAATTCAGTGAAATTGACTGTAAACAGATGAGAACTTGTTAAGAACAGCTGAAAGAGAATCTCCAAGTCAGTTCTTAGTGTAGAAAAGGTAGCTACGATAAGGGAAATCCTTAATTCGTGTTAAGATAACATCAAACACTGTTTGAATCCTATATTCATTACTTAAAGGAGACTAGAGTGGTAAATGTGTGTTATACAAGGCAGAATACCATTGAAATAGAAAAAGAAACACGTTCGCCAGCTTTGGAAAGCCTTACAATTCACTGAAATGTAGTACTACACTCTATAACACAGTTGAGAGACAATGTTCCCGAGCTGCCTCAGTTCATAACAGTGTGTAGGAAGTTGTTTGATAAAGTGGGCAAAGCTTATACTTGGGCCAGAAGGCAGAATATAGGAAACTACATGAAAATATGATTAATTCAGTGAAAATGACTGTAAACAGATGAGTACTTGTTTAGAACAGCTGAAAGAGATTCTCCAAGTCAGTTCTTAGTGTAGAAAATGTAGCTAAGATCCGGGAAATCCTTAATTCGAGTTAAGATTACATGAAACACTGTATGAATCCTATATTCTTTACTTAAAGGAGACTAGTATGGTAAATGTGTGTTATACAAGGCAGAATACCATTGAAATAGAGAAAGAAACACGTTCGGCAGCTTTGGAAAGCTTTACACTTCACTGAAATGTAGTACTACACTCTATAACACAGTTGAGAAACAATGTTCCCTAGCTGCCTCATTCCTTAACAGTGTGTAGGAAGTTGTTTGATAAAGTGGGCACAACTTATACTTGGACCAGAAGGCAGAATATAGTAAACTACATGAACACAAGAATAATTCAGTGAAAATGTCTGTAAACAGATGAGAACTTGTTTCAGAACAGCTGAAAGAGATTCTCCAAGTCAGTTCTTAGTGTAGAAAAGGTAGCTAAATCCGGGAAATCCATAATTCGAGTTAAGATTACATGAAACACTGTATGAATCCTATATTGTTTACTTAAAGGAGACTAGAGTGGTAAATGTGTGTTATACAAGGCAGAATACCATTGAAATAGAGAAACAGGTTCGGCAGCTTTGGAAAGCCTTACACTTCACTGAAATGTAGTACTACACTCTATAACACAGTTGAGAGACAATGTTCCCGAGCTGCCTCAGTTCATAACAGTGTGTAGGAAGTTGTTTGATAAAGTGGGCAAAGCTTATACATGGGCCAGAAGGCAGAACATAGGAAACTACATGAAAACATGAATAATTCAGTGAAAATGACGGTAAACAGATGAGAACTTGTTTAGAACAACTGAAAGAGAATCTCCAAGTCAGTTCTTAGTGTAGAAAAGGTAGCTAAGATAAGTGAAATCCTTAATTCCTGGTAAGATCTCATGAAACACTGTATGAATCCTATATTCGTTACTTAAAGGAGACTAGAGTGGTAAATGTGTGTTATACAAGGCAGAATACCATTGAAATAGAGAAAGAAACACGTTCGGCAGCTTTGGAAAGCCTTACACTTCACTGAAATGTAGTACTACACTCCATAACACAGTTGAGAGACAATGTTCCCGAGCTGCCTCAGTTCATAACAGTGTGTAGGAAGTTGTTTGATAAAGTGGGTAAAGCTTATACATGGGCCAGAAGGCAGAACATAGGAAACTACATGAAAACATGAATAATTCAGTGAAAATGACTGTAAACAGATGAGAACTTGTTTAGAACAGCTGAAAGAGAATCTCCAAGTAAGTTCTTAGTGTAGAAAACGTAGCTAAGATCCGGGAAATCCTTAATTCGAGTTAAGATTACATGAAACACTGTATGAATCCTATATTCTTTACTTAAAGGAGACTAGAGTGGTAAATGTGTGTTATACAAGGCAGAATACCATTGAAATAGAGAAAGAAACACGTTCGGCAGCTTTGGAAAGCCTTACTCTTCACAGAAATGTAGTACTACAGTCTATAACACAGTTGAGAGACAATGTTCCCTAGCTACCTCATTCCTTAACAGTGTGTAGGAAGTTGTTTGATAAAGTGGGCAAAGCTTATACTTGGACCAGAAGGTAGAATATAGAAAACTACATGAACACATGAATAATTCAGTGAAAATGTCTGTAAACCGATGAGAACTTGTTTTAAAACAGCTGAAAGAGATTCTCCAAGTCAGTTCTTAGTGTAGAAAAGGTAGCTAAATCCGAGAAATCCTTAATTGGAGTTAAGATCAGATGAAACCCTGTATGAATCCTATATTGTTTACTTAAAGGAGACTAGAGTGTTAAATGTGTGTTATACAAGGCAGAATACCATTGAAATAGAGAAAGAAACACGTGCGACAGCTTTGGAAAGCCTTACACTTCACTGAAATGTAGTACTACACTCTATAACACAGTTGAGAGACAATGTTCCCGAGCTGCCTCAGTTCATAACAGTGTGTAGGAAGTTGTTTGATAAAGTGGGCAAAGCTTATACTTGGGCCAGAAGGCAGAACATAGGAAACTACATGAAAACATGAATAATTCAGTGAAATTGACTGTAAACAGATGAGAACTTGTTAAGAACAGCTGAAAGAGAATCTCCAAGTCAGTTCTTAGTGTAGAAAAGGTAGCTAAGATAAGGGAAATCCTTAATTCGTGTTAAGATAACATCAAACACTGTTTGAATCCTATATTCATTACTTAAAGGAGACTAGAGTGGTAAATGTGTGTTATACAAGGCAGAATACCATTGAAATAGAAAAAGAAACACGTTCGCCAGCTTTGGAAAGCCTTACACTTCACTGAAATGTAGTACTACACTCTATAACACAGTTGAGAGACAATGTTCCCGAGCTGCCTCAGTTCATAACAGTGTGTAGGAAGTTGTTTGATAAAGTGGGCAAAGCTTATACTTGGGCCAGAAGGCAGAATATAGGAAACTACATGAAAACATGATTAATTCAGTGAAAATGACTGTAAACAGATGAGTACTTGTTTAGAACAGCTGAAAGAGATTCTCCAAGTCAGTTCTTAGTGTAGAAAATGTAGCTAAGATCCGGGAAATCCTTAATTCGAGTTAAGATTACATGAAACACTGTATGAATCCTATATTCTTTACTTAAAGGAGACTAGAGTGGTAAATGTGTGTTATACAAGGCAGAATACCATTGAAATAGAGAAAGAAACACGTTCGGCAGCTTTGGAAAGCCTTACACTTCACTGAAATGTAGTACTACACTCTATAACATAGTTGAGAAACAATGTTCCCTAGCTGCCTCATTCCTTAACAGTGTGTAGGAAGTTGTTTGATAAAGTGGGCAAAGCTTATACTTGGGCCAGAAGGCAGAATATAGGAAACTACATGAAAACATGATTAATTCAGTGAAAATGACTGTAAACAGATGAGTACTTGTTTAGAACAGCTGAAAGAGATTCTCCAAGTCAGTTCTTAGTGTAGAAAATGTAGCTAAGATCCGGGAAATCCTTAATTCGAATTAAGATTACATGAAACACTGTATGAATCCTATATTATTTACTTAAAGGAGACTAGAGTGGTAAATGTGTGTTATACAAGGCAGAATACCATTGAAATAGAGAAAGAAACACGTTCGGCAGCTTTGGAAAGCCTTACACTTCACTGAAATGTAGTACTACACTCTATAACACAGTTGAGAAACAATGTTCCCTAGCTGCCTCAGTTCATAACAGTGTGTAGGAAGTTGTTTGATAAAGTGGTCAAAGCTTATACATGGGCCAGAAGGCAGAACATAGGAAACTACATGAAAACATGAATAATTCAGTGAAAATGACGGTAAACAGATGAGAACTTGTTTAGAACAGCTGAAAGAGAATCTCCAAGTCAGTTCTTAGTGTAGAAAAGGTAGCTAAGATAAGTGAAATCCTTAATTCCTGGTAAGATCTCATGAAACACTGTATGAATCCTATATTCGTTACTTAAAGGAGACTAGAGTGGTAAATGTGTGTTATACAAGGCAGAATACCATTGAAATAGAGAAAGAAACACGTTCGGCAGCTTTGGAAAGCCTTACACTTCACTGAAATGTAGTACTACACTCCATAACACAGTTGAGAGACAATGTTCCCGAGCTGCCTCAGTTCATAACAGTGTGTAGGAAGTTGTTTGATAAAGTGGGTAAAGCTTATACATGGGCCAGAAGGCAGAACATAGGAAACTACATGAAAACATGAATAATTCAGTGAAAATGACTGTAAACAGATGAGAACTTGTTAAGAACAGCTGAAAGAGAATCTCCAAGTCAGTTCTTAGTGTAGAAAAGGTAGCTAAGATAAGGGAAATCCTTAATTCGAGTTAAGATTACATGAAACACTGTATGAATCCTATATTCTTTACTTAAAGGAGACTAGAGTGGTAAATGTGTGTTATACAAGGCAGAATACCATTGAAATAGAGAAAGAAACACGTTCGGCAGCTTTGGAAAGCCTTACACTTCACTGAAATGTAGTACTACACTCTATAACACAGTTGAGAAACAATGTTCCCTAGCTGCCTCATTCCTTAACAGTGTGTAGGAAGTTGTTTGATAAAGTGGGCACAACTTATACATGGACCAGAAGGCAGAATATAGTAAACTACATGAACACAAGAATAATTCAGTGAAAATGTCTGTAAACAGATGAGAACTTGTTTCAGAACAGCTGAAAGAGATTCTCCAAGTCAGTTCTTAGTGTAGAAAAGGTAGCTAAATCCGGAAAATCCTTAATTCGAGTTAAGATCACATGAAACGGTGTATGAATCCTATATTCTTTACTTAAAGGAGACTAGAGTGGTAAATGTGTGTTATACAAGGCCTAATACCACTGAAATAGAGAAAGAAACACGTTCGGCAGCTTTGGAAAGCCTTACACTTCACTGAAATGTAGTACTACACTCTATAACACAGTTGAGAGACAATGTTCCCGAGCTGCCTCAGTTCATAACAGTGTGTAGGAAGTTGTTTGATAAAGTGGGCAAAGCTTATACTTGGGGCAGAAGGCAGAATATAGGAAACTACATGAAAACATGAATAATTCAGTGAAAATGACTGTAAACAGATGAGAAGTTGTTTAGAACAGCTGAAAGAGATTCTCCAAGTCAGTTCTTAGTGTAGAAAAGATAGCTAAGATAAGAAAAATTATTAAGTAGAGTTAAGATCACAAGGAAAACTGTATGAATCCTATATTCTTTACTTAAAGGACTCTAGAGTGGTAAATGTTTGTTATACAAGTCAGAATACCATTGAAATAGAGAAAGAAACACGTTTGGCAGCTTTGGAAAGCCTTACAAATCACTGAAATGTGGTACTACACTCTATAACACAGTTGAGAGACAATGTTCCCTAGCTGCCTCATTCCTTAACAGTGTGTAGGAAGTTGTTTGATAAAGTGGGCAAAGCTTATACTTGGGCCAGAAGGCAGAACATAGGAAACTACATGAAAACATGAATAATTCAGTGAAATTGACTGTAAACAGATGAGAACTTGTTTAGAACAGCTGAAAGAGAATCTCCAAGTCAGTTCTTAGTGTAGAAAAGGTAGCTAAGATAAGGGAAATCCTTAATTCGTGTTAAGATAACATCAAACACTGTTTGAATCCTATATTCATTACTTAAAGGAGACTAGAGTGGTAAATGTGTGTTATACAAGGCAGAATACCATTGAAATAGAAAAAGAAACACGTTCGGCAGCTTTGGAAAGCCTTACACTTCACTGAAATGTAGTACTACACTCTATAACACAGTTGAGAGACAATGTTCCCGAGCTGCCTCAGTTCATAACAGTGTGTAGGAAGTTGTTTAATAAAGCGGGCAAAGCTAATACTTGGGACAGAAGGCAGAATATAGGAAACTACATGAAAACATGATTAATTCAGTGAAAATGACTGTAAACAGATGAGAACTTGTTTAGAACAGCTGAAAGAGAATCTCCAAGTCAGTTCTTAGTGGAGAAAAGGTAGCTAAGATAAGGGAAATCCTTAATTCGTGTTAAGATAACATCAAACACTGTTTGAATCCTATATTCATTACTTGAAGGAGACTAGAGTGGTAAATGTTTGTTATACAAGGCAGAATACCATTGAAATAGAGAAAGAAACACGTTCGGCAGCTTTGGAAAGCCTTACACTTCACTGAAATGTAGTACTACACTCTATAACACAGTTGAGAGACAATGTTCCCGAGCTGTTTCAGTTCATAACAGTGTGTAGGAAGTTGTTTGATAAAGTGGGCAAAGCTTATACTTGGGCCAGAGGCAGAATATAGGAAACTACATGAAAGCATGATTAATTCAGTGAAAATGACTGTAAACAGATGAGAACTCATTTAGAACAGCTGAAAGAGATTCTCCAAGTCAGTTCTTAGTGTAGAAAAGGTAGCTAAGATCCGGGAAATCCTTAATTCGAGTTAAGATAACATCAAACACTGTATGAGTCCTATATTCATTACTTAAAGGAGACTAGAGTGGTAAATGTGTGTTATACAAGGCAGAATACCATTGAAATAGAGAAAGAAACACGTTCGGCAGCTTTGGAAAGCCTTACACTTCACTGAAATGTAGTACTACACTCTATAACACAGGTGAGAAACAATGTTCCCTAGCTGCCTCATTCCTTAACAGTGTGTAGGAAGTTGTTTGATAAAGTGGGCACAACTTATACTTGGACCAGAAGGTAGAATATAGAAAACTACATGAACACATGAATAATTCAGTGAAAATGTCTGTAAACCGATGAGAACTTGTTTTAAAACAGCTGGAAGATATTCTCCAAGTCAGTTCTTAGTGTAGAAAAGGTAGCTAAATCCGAGAAATCCTTAATTCAAGTTAAGATCACATGAAACCCTGTATGAATCCTATATTGTTTACTTAAAGGAGACTAGAGTGGTAAATGTGTTTTATACAAGGCAGAATACCATTGAAATAGAGAAAGAAACACGTTCGGCAGCTTTGGAAAGCCTTACACTTCACTGAAATGTAGTACTACACTCTATAACACAGTTGAGAGACAATGTTCCCGAGCTGCCTCAGTTCATAACAGTGTGTAGGAAGTTGTTTGATAAAGTGGGCAAAGCTTATACTTGGGCCAGAAGGCAGAACATAGGAAACTACATGAAAACATGAATAATTCAGTGAAATTGACTGTAAACAGATGAGAACTTGTTAAGAACAGCGGAAAGAGAATCTCCAAGTCAGTTCTTAGTGTAGAAAAGGTAGCTAAGATAAGGGAAATCCTTAATTCGTGTTAAGATAACATCAAACACTGTTTGAATCCTATATTCATTACTTAAAGGAGACTAGAGTGGTAAATGTGTGTTATACAAGGCAGAATACCATTGAAATAGAAAAAGAAACACGTTCGCCAGCTTTGGAAAGCCTTACAATTCACTGAAATGTAGTACTACACTCTATAACACAGTTGAGAGACAATGTTCCCGAGCTGCCTCAGTTCATAACAGTGTGTAGGAAGTTGTTTGATAAAGTGGGCAAAGCTTATACTTGGGCCAGAAGGCAGAATATAGGAAACTACATGAAAACATGATTAATTCAGTGAAAATGACTGTAAACAGATGAGTACTTGTTTAGAACAGCTGAAAGAGATTCTCCAAGTCAGTTCTTAGTGTAGAAAATGTAGCTAAGATCCGGGAAATCCTTAATTCGAGTTAAGATTACATGAAACACTGTATGAATCCTATATTCTTTACTTAAAGGAGACTAGAGTGGTAAATGTGTGTTATACAAGGCAGAATACCATTGAAATAGAGAAAGAAACACGTTCGGCAGCTTTGGAAAGCCTTACACTTCACTGAAATGTAGTACTACACTCTATAACACAGTTGAGAAACAATGTTCCCTAGCTGCCTCATTCCTTAACAGTGTGTAGGAAGTTGTTTGATAAAGTGGGCAAAGCTTATACTTGGGCCAGAAGGCAGAACATAGGAAACTACATGAAAACATGAATAATTCAGTGAAAATGACGGTAAACAGATGAGAACTTGTTTAGAACAGCTGAAAGAGAATCTCCAAGTCAGTTCTTAGTGTAGAAAAGGTAGCTAAGATAAGTGAAATCCTTAATTCCTGGTAAGATCTCATGAAACACTGTATGAATCCTATATTCGTTACTTAAAGGAGACTAGCGTGGTAAATGTGTGTTATACAAGGCAGAATACCATTGAAATAGAGAAAGAAACACGTTCGGCAGCTTTGGAAAGCCTTACACTTCACTGAAATGTAGTACTACACTCCATAACACAGTTGAGAGACAATGTTCCCGAGCTGCCTCAGTTCATAACAGTGTGTAGGAAGTTGTTTGATAAAGTGGGTAAAGCTTATACATGGGCCAGAAGGCAGAACATAGGAAACTACATGAAAACATGAATAATTCAGTGAAAATGACTGTAAACAGATGAGAACTTGTTAAGAACAGCTGAAAGAGAATCTCCAAGTCAGTTCTTAGTGTAGAAAAGGTAGCTAAGATAAGGGAAATCCTTAATTCGAGTTAAGATTACATGAAACACTGTATGAATCCTATATTCTTTACTTAAAGGAGACTAGAGTGGTAAATGTGTGTTATACAAGGCAGAATACTATTGAAATAGAAAAAGAAACACGTTCGCCAGCTTTGGAAAGCCTTACAATTCACTGAAATGTAGTACTACACTCTATAACACAGTTGAGAGACAATGTTCCCGAGCTGCCTCAGTTCATAACAGTGTGTAGGAAGTTGTTTGATAAAGTGGGCAAAGCTTATACTTGGGCCAGAAGGCAGAATATAGGAAACTACATGAAAACATGATTAATTCAGTGAAAATGACTGTAAACAGATGAGTACTTGTTTAGAACAGCTGAAAGAGATTCTCCAAGTCAGTTCTTAGTGTAGAAAATGTAGCTAAGATCCGGGAAATCCTTAATTCGAGTTAAGATTACATGAAACACTGTATGAATCCTATATTCTTTACTTAAAGGAGACTAGAGTGGTAAATGTGTGTTATACAAGGCAGAATACCATTGAAATAGAGAAAGAAACACGTTCGGCAGCTTTGGAAAGCCTTACACTTCACTGAAATGTAGTACTACACTCTATAACACAGTTGAGAAACAATGTTCCCTAGCTGCCTCATTCCTTAACAGTGTGTAGGAAGTTGTTTGATAAAGTGGGCACAACTTATACTTGGACCAGAAGGCAGAATATAGTAAACTACATGAACACAAGAATAATTCAGTGAAAATGTCTGTAAACAGATGAGAACTTGTTTCAGAACAGCTGAAAGAGATTCTCCAAGTCAGTTCTTAGTGTAGAAAAGGTAGCTAAATCCGGAAAATCCTTAATTCGAGTTAAGATCACATGAAACGGTGTATGAATCCTATATTCTTTACTTAAAGGAGACTAGAGTGGTAAATGTGTGTTATACAAGGCCTAATACCACTGAAATAGAGAAAGAAACACGTTCGGCAGCTTTGGAAAGCCTTACACTTCACTGAAATGTAGTACTACACTCTATAACACAGTTGAGAGACAATGTTCCCGAGCTGCCTCAGTTCATAACAGTGTGTAGGAAGTTGTTTGATAAAGTGGGCAAAGCTTATACTTGGGGCAGAAGGCAGAATATAGGAAACTACATGAAAACATGAATAATTCAGTGAAAATGACTGTAAACAGATGAGAAGTTGTTTAGAACAGCTGAAAGAGATTCTCCAAGTCAGTTCTTAGTGTAGAAAAGATAGCTAAGATAAGAAAAATCATTAAGTCGAGTTAAGATCACGAGGAAAACTGTATGAATCCTATATTCTTTACTTAAAGGACTCTAGAGTGGTAAATGTTTGTTATACAAGGCAGAATACCATTGAAATAGAGAAAGAAACACGTTCGGCAGCTTTGGAAAGCCTTACACTTCACAGAAATGTAGTACTACACTCTATAACACAGTTGAGAGACAATGTTCCCGAGCTGCCTCAGTTCATAACAGTGTGTAGGAAGTTGTTTGATAAAGTGGGCAAAGCTTATACTTGGAACAGAAGGCAGAATATCGGAAACTACATGAACACATGAATAATTCAGTGAAAATGTCTGTAAACAGATGAGAACTTGTTTAGAACAGCTGAAAGAGAATCTCCAAGTCAGTTCTTAGTGTAGAAAAGGTAGCTAAGATAAGTGAAATCCTTAATTCCTGGTAAGATCTCATGAAACACTGTATGAATCCTATATTCTTTACTTAAAGGAGACTAGAGTGGTAAATGTGTGTTATACAAGGCAGAATACCATTGAAATAGAGAAAGAAACACGTTCGGCAGCTTTGGAAAGCCTTACACTTCACTGAAATGTAGTACTACACTCCATAACACAGTTGAGAGACAATGTTCCCGAGCTGCCTCAGTTCATAACAGTGTGTAGGAAGTTGTTTGATAAAGTGGGCAAAGCTTATACTTGGGCCAAAAGGCAGAATATAGGAAACTACATGAAAACATGATTAATTCAGTGAAAATGACTGTAAACAGATGAGAACTCGTTTAGAACAGCTAAAAGAGATTCTCCAAGTCAGTTCTTAGTGTAGAAAAGATAGCTAACATAAGGGAAATCATTAATTCGAGTTAAGATCACAAGCAAAACTGTATGAATCCTATATTCTTTACTTAAAGGACTCTAGAGTGGTAAATGTGTGTTATACAAGTCAGAATACCATTGAAATAGAGAAATAAACACGTTCAGCATCTTTGGAAAGCCTTACACTTCACTGAAATGTAGTACTACACTCTATAACACAGTTGAGAGACAATGTTCCCGAGCTGCCTCATTCCTTAACAGTGTGTAGGAAGTTGTTTGATAAAGTGGGCAAAGCTTATACTTGGCCCAGAAGGCAGAATATAGGAAACTACATGAACACATGAATAATTCAGTGAAAATGTCTGTAAACAGATGAGAACTTGTTTCAAAACACCTGAAAGGGATTCTCCAAGTCAGTTCTTAGTGTAGAAAAGGTAGCTAAGATCCGGGAAATCCTTAATTCGAGTTAAGATTACATGAAACACTGTATGAATCCTATATTCTTTACTTAAAGGAGACTAGAGTGGTAAATGTGTGTTATACAAGGCAGAATACCATTGAAATAGAGAAAGAAACACGTTCAGCAGCTTTGGAAAGCCTTACACTTCACTGAAATGTAGTACTACAGTCTATAACACAGTTGAGAGACAATGTTCCCTAGCTACCTCATTCCTTAACAGTGTGTAGGAAGTTGTTTGATAAAGTGGGCAAAGCTTATACTTGGACCAGAAGGCAGAATATAGAAAACTACATGAACACATGAATAATTCAGTGAAAATGTCTGTAAACCGATGAGAACTTGTTTTAAAACAGCTGAAAGAGATTCTCCAAGTCAGTTCTTAGTGTAGAAAAGGTAGCTAAATCCGAGAAATCCTTAATTCGAGTTAAGATCACATGAAACCCTGTATGAATCCTATATTGTTTACTTAAAGGAGACTAGAGTGGTAAATGTGTGTTATACAAGGCAGAATACCATTGAAATAGAGAAAGAAACACGTTCGGCAGCTTTGGAAAGCCTTACACTTCACTGAAATGTAGTACTACACTCTATAACACAGTTGAGAGACAATGTTCCCGAGCTGCCTCAGTTCATAACAGTGTGTAGGAAGTTGTTTGATAAAGTGGGCAAAGCTTATACTTGGGCCAGAAGGCAGAATATAGGAAACTACATGAAAACATGAATAATTCAGTGAAAATGACTGTAAACAGATGAGAACTTGTTTAGAACAGCTGAAAGAGAATCTCCAAGGCACTTCTTTGTGTAGAAAAGGTAGCTAAGATAAGGGAAATCCTTATTTCCAGTTAAGATAACATCAAACACTGTATGAATCCTATATTCATTACTTAAAGGAGACTAGAGTGGTAAATGTGTGTTATACAAGGCAGAATACCATTGAAATAGAGAAAGAAACACGTTCGGCAGCTTTGGAAAGCCTTATACTTCACTGAAATGTAGTACTACACTCTATAACACAGTTGAGAGACAATGTTCCCGAGCTGCCTCAGTTCATAACAGTGTGTAGGAAGTTGTTTGATAAAGTGGGCAAAGCTTATACTTGGGCCAGAAGGCAGAATATAGGAAACTACATGAAAACATGATTAATTCAGTGAAAATGACTGTAAACAGATGAGAACTTGTTTAGAACAGCTGAAAGGGAATCTCCAAGTCAGTTCTTAGTGTAGAAAAGGTAGCTAGGATCCGGGAAATCCTTAATTCGAGTTAAGATTACATGAAACTCTGTATGAATCCTATATTCTTTACTTAAAGGACACTAGAGTGGTAAATGTGTGTTATACAAGGCAGAATACCATTGAAATAGAGAAAGAAACACGTTCGGCAGCTTTGCAAAGCCTTACACTTCACTGAAATGTAGTACTACACTCTATAACACAGTTGAGAGACAATGTTCCCTAGCTGCCTCATTCCTTAACAGTGTGTAGGAAGTTGTTTGATAAAGTGGGCAAAGCTTATACTTGGACCAGAAGGCAGAATATAGGAAACTACATGAACACATGAAAAATTCAGTGAAAATGTCTGTGAACAGATGAGAACTTGTTTCAGAACACCTGATAGAGATTCTCCAAGTCAGTTCTTAGTGTAGAAAAGGTAGCTAAATCCGGGAAATCCTTAATTCGAGTTAAGATCACATGAAACACTGTATGAATCCTATATTCTTTACTTAAAGGAGACTGGAGTGGTAAATGTGTGTTATACAAGGCAGAATACCATTGAAATAGACAAAGAAACACGTTCGGCAGCTTTGGAAAGCCTTATACTTCACTGAAATGTAGTACTACAGTCTATAACACAGTTGAGAGACAATGTTCCCTAGCTACCTCATTCCTTAACAGTGTGTAGGAAGTTGTTTGATAAAGTGGGCAAAGCTTATACTTGGAACAGAAGGTAGAATATAGAAAACTACATGAACACATGAATAATTCAGTGAAAATGTCTGTAAACCGATGAGAACTTGTTTTAAAACAGCTGAAAGAGATTCTCCAAGTCAGTTCTTAGTGTAGAAAAGGTAGCTAAATCTGAGAAATCCTTAATTCGAGTTAAGATCACATGAAACCCTGTATGAATCCTATATTGTTTACTTAAAGGAGACTAGAGTGGTAAATGTGTGTTATACAAGGCAGAATACCATTGAAATAGAGAAAGAAACACGTTCGGCAGCTTTGAAAAGCCTTACACTTCACTGAAATGTAGTACTACACTCTATAACACAGTTGAGAGACAATGTTCCCGAGCTGCCTCAGTTCATAACAGTGTGTAGGAAGTTGTTTGATAAAGTGGGCAAAGCTTATACTTGGGCCAGAAGGCAGAATATAGGAAACTACATGAAAATATGAATAATTCAGTGAAAATGACTGTAAACAGATGAGAACTTGTTTAGAACAGCTGAAAGGGAATCTCCAAGTCAGTTCTTAGTTTAGAAAAGATAGCTAAGATCCGGGAAATCCTTAATTCGAGTTAAGATTACATGAAACACTGTATGAATCCTATATTCTTTACTTAAAGGAGACTAGAGTGGTAAATGTGTGTTATACAAGGCAGAATACCATTAAAATAGAGAAAGAAACAGGTTCGGCAGCTTTGGAAAGCCTTACACTTCACTGCAATGTAGTACTACACTCTATAACACAGTTGAGAGACAATGTTCCCTAGCTGCCTCATTCCTTAACAGTGTGTAGGAAGTTGTTTGATAAAGTGGGCAAAGCTTATACTTGGGCCAGAAGGCAGAATATAGGAAACTACATGAACACATGAAAAATTCAGTGAAAATGTCTGTGAACAGATGAGAACTTGTTTCAGAACACCTGAAAGAGATTCTCCAAGTCAGTTCTTAGTGTATAAAAGGTAGCTAAATCCGGGAAATCCTTAATTCGAGTTAAGATCACATGAAACACTGTATGAATCCTATATTCTTTACTTAAAGGAGACTGGAGTGGTAAATGTGTGTTATACAAGGCAGAATACCATTGACATAGAGAAATAAACACGTTCAGCAGCTTTGGAAAGCCTTACACTTCACTGAAATGTAGTACTACACTCTATAACACAGTTGAGAGACAATGTTCCTGAGCTGCCTCATTCCTTAACAGTGTGTAGGAAGTTGTTTGATAAAGTGGTCAAAGCTTATACTTGGCCCAGAAGGCAGAATATAGGAAACTACATGAACACATGAATAATTCAGTGAAAATGTCTGTAAACAGATGAGAACTTGTTTCAAAACACCTGAAAGGGATTCTCCAAGTCAGTTCTTAGTGTAGAAAAGGTAGCTAAGATAAGAAAAATCCTTAATTCGAGTTAAGATCACATGAAACACTGTATGAATCCTATATTCTTTACTTAAAGGAGACTAGAGTGGTAAATGTGTGTTATACAAGGCAGAATACCATTGAAATAGAGAAAGAAACAGGTTCGGCAGCTTTGGAAAGCCTTACACTTCACTGAAATGCAGTACTACACTCCATAACACAGTTGAGAGACAATGTTCCCGAGCTGCCTCAGTTCATAACAGTGTGTAGGAAGTTGTTTGATAAAGTGGGCAAAGCTTATACATGGGCCAGAAGGCAGAACATAGGAAACTACATGAAAACATGATTAATTCAGTGAAAATGTCTGTAAACAGATGAGAACTTGTTTAGAACAGCTGAAAGGGAATCTCCAAGTCAGTTCTTAGTGTAGAAAATGTAGCTAGGATCCGGGAAATCCTTAATTCGAGTTAAGATTACATGAAACTCTGTATGAATCCTATATTCTTTACTTAAAGGAGACTAGAGTGGTAAATGTGTGTTATACAAGGCAGAATACCATTGAAATAGAGAAAGAAACACGTTCAGCAGCTTTGGAAAGCCTTTCACTTCACTGAAATGTAGTACTACAGTCTATAACACAGTTGAGAGACAATGTTCCCTAGCTGCCTCATTCCTTAACAGTGTGTAGGAAGTTGTTTGATAAAGTGGGCAAAGCTTATACTTGGACCAGAAGGCAGAATATAGAAAACTACATGAACACATGAATAATTCAGTGAAAATGTCTGTAAACCGATGAGAACTTGTTTTAAAACAGCTGAAAGAGATTCTCCAAGTCAGTTCTTAGTGTAGAAAAGGTAGCTAAATCCGAGAAATCCTTAATTCGAGTTAAGATCACATGAAACCCTGTATGAATCCTATATTGTTTACTTAAAGGAGACTAGAGTGGTAAATGTGTGTTATACAAGGCAGAATACTATTGAAATAGAGAAAGAAACACGTTCGGCAGCTTTGGAAAGCCTTACACTTCACTGAAATGTAGTACTACACTCTATAACACAGTTGAGATACAATGTTCCCGAGCTGCCTCAGTTCATAACAGTGTGTAGGAAGTTGTTTGATAAAGTGGGCAAAGCTTATACTTGGGCCAGAAGGCAGAATATAGGAAACTACATGAAAACATGAATAATTCAGTGAAAATGACTGTAAACAGATGAGAACTTGTTTAGAACAGCTGAAAGAGAATCTCCTAGGCACTTCTTTGTGTAGAAAAGGTAGCTAAGATAAGGGAAATCCTTATTTCCAGTTAAGATAACATCAAACACTGTATGAATCCTATATTCATTACTTAAAGGAGACTAGAGTGGTAAATGTGTGTTATACAAGGCAGAATACCATTGAAATAGAGAAAGAAACACGTTCGGCAGCTTTGGAAAGCCTTATACTTCACTGAAATGTAGTACTACACTCTATAACACAGTTGAGAGACAATGTTCCCGAGCTGCCTCAGTTCATAACAGTGTGTAGGAAGTTGTTTGATAAAGTGGGCAAAGCTTATACTTGGGCCAGAAGGCAGAATATAGGAAACTACATGAAAACATGATTAATTCAGTGAAAATGACTGTAAACAGATGAGAACTTGTTTAGAACAGCTGAAAGGGAATCTCCAAGTCAGTTCTTAGTGTAGAAAAGGTAGCTAGGATCCGGGAAATCCTTAATTCGAGTTAAGATTACATGAAACTCTGTATGAATCCTATATTCTTTACTTAAAGGACACTAGAGTGGTAAATGTGTGTTATACAAGGCAGAATACCATTGAAATAGAGAAAGAAACACGTTCGGCAGCTTTGCAAAGCCTTACACTTCACTGAAATGTAGTACTACACTCTATAACACAGTTGAGAGACAATGTTCCCTAGCTGCCTCATTCCTTAACAGTGTGTAGGAAGTTGTTTGATAAAGTGGGCAAAGCTTATACTTGGACCAGAAGGCAGAATATAGGAAACTACATGAACACATGAAAAATTCAGTGAAAATGTCTGTGAACAGATGAGAACTTGTTTCAGAACACCTGAAAGAGATTCTCCAAGTCAGTTCTTAGTGTAGAAAAGGTAGCTAAATCCGGGAAATCCTTAATTCGAGTTAAGATCACATGAAACACTGTATGAATCCTATATTCTTTACTTAAAGGAGACTGGAGTGGTAAATGTGTGTTATACAAGGCAGAATACCATTGACATAGATAATAAACACGTTCAGCAGCTTTGGAAAGCCTTACACTTCACTGAAATGTAGTACTACACTCTATAACACAGTTGAGAGACAATGTTCCTGAGCTGCCTCATTCCTTAACAGTGTGTAGGAAGTTGTTTGATAAAGTGGTCAAAGCTTATACTTGGCCCAGAAGGCAGAATATAGGAAACTACATGAACACATGAATAATTCAGTATAAATGTCTGTAAACAGATGAGAACTTGCTTCAAAACACCTGAAAGGGATTCTCCAAGTCAGTTCTTAGTGTAGAAAAGATAGCTAAGATAAGAAAAATCCTTAATTCGAGTTAAGATCACATGAAACACTGTATGAATCCTATATTCTTTACTTAAAGGAGACTAGAGTGGTAAATGTGTGTTATACAAGGCAGAATACCATTGAAATAGAGAAAGAAACACGTTCGGCAGCTTTGGAAAGCCTTACACTTCACTGAAATGTAGTACTACACTCCATAACACAGTTGAGAGACAATGTTCCCGAGCTGCCTCAGTTCATAACAGTGTGTAGGAAGTTGTTTGATAAAGTGGGGAAAGCTTATACATGGGCCAGAAGGCAGAACATAGGAAACTACATGAAAACATGATTAATTCAGTGAAAATGTCTGTAAACAGATGAGAACTTGTTTAGAACAGCTGAAAGGGAATCTCCAAGTCAGTTCTTAGTGTAGAAAAGGTAGCTAGGATCTGGGAAATCCTTAATTCGAGTTAAGATTACATGAAACTCTGTATGAATCCTATATTCTTTACTTAAAGGAGACTAGAGTGGTAAATGTGTGTTATACAAGGCAGAATACCATTGAAATAGAGATAGAAACACGTTCAGCAGCTTTGGAAAGCCTTACACTTCACTGAAATGTAGTACTACAGTCTATAACACAGTTGAGAGACAATGTTCCCTAGCTGCCTCATTCCTTAACAGTGTGTAGGAAGTTGTTTGATAAAGTGGGCAAAGCTTATACTTGGACAAGAAGGCAGAATATAGAAAACTACATGAACACATGAATAATTCAGTGAAAATGTCTGTAAACCGATGAGAACTTGTTTTAAAACAGCTGAAAGAGATTCTCCAAGTCAGTTCTTAGTGTAGAAAAGGTAGCTAAATCCGAGAAATCCTTAATTCGAGTTAAGATCACATGAAACCCTGTATGAATCCTATATTGTTTACTTAAAGGAGACTAGAGTGGTAAATGTGTGTTATACAAGGCAGAATACCATTGAAATAGAGAAAGAAACACGTTCGGCAGCTTTGGAAAGCCTTACACTTCACTGAAATGTAGTACTACACTCTATAACACAGTTGAGATACAATGTTCCCGAGCTGCCTCAGTTCATAACAGTGTGTAGGAAGTTGTTTGATAAAGTGGGCAAAGCTTATACTTGGTCCAGAAGGCAGAATATAGGAACCTACATGAAAACATGAATAATTCAGTGAAAATGACTGTAAACAGATGAGAACTTGTTTAGAACAGCTGAAAGAGAATCTCCAAGGCACTTCTTTGTGTAGAAAAGGTAGCTAAGATAAGGGAAATCCTTATTTCCAGTTAAGATAACATCAAACACTGTATGAATCCTATATTCATTACTTAAAGGAGACTAGAGTGGTAAATGTGTGTTATACAAGGCAGAATACAATTGAAATAGAGAAAGAAACAGGTTCGGCAGCTTTGGAAAGCCTTATACTTCACTGAAATGTAGTACTACACTCTATAACACAGTTGAGAGACAATGCTCCCGAGCTGCCTCAGTTCATAACAGTGTGTAGGAAGTTGTTTGATAAAGTGGGTAAAGCTTATACTTGGGCCAGAAGGCAGAATATAGGAAACTACATGAACACATGAAAAATTCAGTGAAAATGTCTGTGAACAGATGAGAACTTGTTTCAGAACACCTGAAAGAGATTCTCCAAGTCAGTTCTTAGTGTATAAAAGGTAGCTAAATCCGGGAAATCCTTAATTCGAGTTAAGATCACATGAAACACTGTATCAATCCTATATTCTTTACTTAAAGGAGACTGGAGTGGTAAATGTGTGTTATACAAGGCAGAATACCATTGAAATAGAGAAAGAAACACGTTCGGCAGCTTTGGAAAGCCTTACACTTCACTGAAATGTAGTACTACACTCTATAACACAGTTGAGAGACAATGTTCCCGAGCTGCCTCAGTTCATAACAGTGTGTAGGAAGTTGTTTGATAAAGTGGGCAAAGCTTATACTTGGGCCAGAAGGCAGAATATAGGAAACTACATGAAAACATGATTAATTCAGTGAAAATGACAGTAAACAGATGAGAACTTGTTTAGAACAGCTGAAAGGGAATCTCCAAGTCAGTTCTTAGTGTAGAAAAGGTAGCTAGGATCCGGGAAATCCTTAATTCGAGTTAAGATTATATGAAACTCTGTATGAATCCTATATTCTTTACTTAAAGGACACTAGAGTGGTAAATGTGTGTTATACAAGGCAGAATACCATTGAAATAGAGAAAGAAACACGTTCGGCAGCTTTGCAAAGCCTTACACTTCACTGAAATGTAGTACTACACTCTATAACACAGTTGAGAGACAATGTTCCCTAGCTGCCTCATTCCTTAACAGTGTGTAGGAAGTTGTTTGATAAAGTGGGCCAAGCTTATACTTGGACCAGAAGGCAGAATATAGGAAACTACATGAACACATGAAAAATTCAGTGAAAATGTCTGTGAACAGATGAGAACTTGTTTCAGAACACCTGAAAGAGATTCTCCAAGTCAGTTCTTAGTGTAGAAAAGGTAGCTAAATCCGGGAAATCCTTAATTCGAGTTAAGATCACATGAAACACTGTATGAATCCTATATTCTTTACTTAAAGGAGACTGGAGTGGTAAATGTGTGTTATACAAGGCAGAATACCATTGAAATAGACAAAGAAACACGTTCGGCAGCTTTGGAAAGCCTTATACTTCACTGAAATGTAGTACTACAGTCTATAACACAGTTGAGAGACAATGTTCCCTAGCTACCTCATTCCTTAACAGTGTGTAGGAAGTTGTTTGATAAAGTGGGCAAAGCTTATACTTGGACCAGAAGGTAGAATATAGAAAACTACATGAACACATGAATAATTCAGTGAAAATGTCTGTAAACCGATGAGAACTTGTTTTAAAACAGCTGAAAGAGATTCTCCAAGTCAGTTCTTAGTGTAGAAAAGGTAGCTAAATCCGAGAAATCCTTAATTCGAGTTAAGATCACATGAAACACTGTATGAATCCTATATTGTTTACTTAAAGGAGACTAGAGTGGTAAATGTGTGTTATACAAGGCAGAATACCATTGAAATAGAGAAAGAAACACGTTCGGCAGCTTTGGAAAGCCTTACACTTCACTGAAATGTAGTACTACACTCTACAACACAGTTGAGAGACAATGTTCCCGAGCTGCCTCAGTTCATAACAGTTTGTAGGAAGTTGTTTGATAAAGTGGGCAAAGCTTATACTTGGGCCAGAAGGCAGAATATAGGAAACTACATGAAAATATGAATAATTCAGTGAAAATGACTGTAAACAGATGAGAACTTGTTTAGAACAGCTGAAAGGGAATCTCCAAGTCAGTTCTTAGTTTAGAAAAGATAGCTAAGATCCGGGAAATCCTTAATTCGAGTTAAGATTACATGAAACACAGTATGAATCCTATATTCTTTACTTAAAGGAGACTAGAGTGGTAAATGTGTGTTATACAAGGCAGAATACCATTGAAATAGAGAAAGAAACACGTTCGGCAGCTTTGGAAAGCCTTACACTTCACAGAAATGTAGTACTACAGTCTATAACACAGTTGAGAGACAATGTTCCCTAGCTACCTCATTCCTTAACAGTGTGTAGGAAGTTGTTTGATAAAGTGGGCAAAGCTTATACTTGGACCAGAAGGCAGAATATAGAAAACTACATGAACACATGAATAATTCATTGAAAATGACTGTAAACAGATGAGAACTTGTTTAGAACAGCTGAAAGAGAATCTCCAAGTCAGTTCTTAGTGTAGAAAAGGTAGGTAAGAAAAGAAAATCCTTAATACGAGTTAAGATCACATGAAACACTGTATGAATCCTATATTCTTTACTTAAAGGAGCCTAGAGTGGTAAATGTGTGTTATACAAGGCAGAATACCATTGAAATAGAGAAAGAAACACGTTCGGCAGCTTTGGAAAGCCTTACACTTCACTGAAATGTAGTACTACACTCCATAACACAGTTGAGAGACAATGTTCCCGAGCTGCCTCAGTTCATAACAGTGTGTAGGAAGTTGTTTGATAAAGTGGGCAAAGCTTATACATGGGCCAGAAGGCAAAACATAGGAAACTACATGAAAACATGATTAATTCAGTGAAAATGACTGTAAACAGATGAGAACTTGTTTAGAACAGCTGAAAGAGATTCTCCAACTCAGTTCTTAGTGTAGAAAAGGTAGCTAAGATCCGGGAAATCCTTAATTCGAGTTAAGATTACATGAAACACTGTATGAATCCTATATTCTTTACTTAAAGGAGACTAGAGTGGTAAATGTGTGTTATACAAGGCAGAATACCATTGAAATAGAGAAATAAACACGTTCAGCAGCTTTGGAAAGCCTTACACTTCACTGAAATGTAGTACTACACTCTATAACACAGTTGAGAGACAATGTTCCCTAGCTGCCTCATTCCTTAACAGTGTGTAGGAAGTTGTTTGATAAAGTGGGCAAAGCTTATACTTGGACCAGAAGGCAGAATATAGGAAACTACATGAACACATGAATAATTCAGTGAAAATGTCTGTAAAATGATGAGAACTTGTTTCAGAACACCTGAAAGAGATTCTCCAAGTCAGTTCTTATTGTAGAAAAGGTAGCTATGATAAGAAAAATCCTTAATACGAGTTAAGATCACATGAAACACTGTATGAATCCTATATTCTTTACTTAAAGGAGCCTAGAGTGTTAAATGTGTGTTATACAAGGCAGAATACCATTGAAATAGAGAAAGAAACACGTTCGGCAGCTTTGGAAAGCCTTACACTTCACTGAAATGTAGTACTACACTCCATAACACAGTTGAGAGACAATGTTCCCGAGCTGCCTCAGTTCATAGCAGTGTGTAGGAAGTTGTTTGATAAAGTGGGCAAAGCTTATACATGGGCCAGAAGGCAAAACATAGGAAACTACATGAAAACATGATTAATTCAGTGAAAATGGCTGTAAACAGATGAAAACTTGTTTAGAACAGCTGAAAGAGATTCTCCAAGTCAGTTCTTAGTGTAGAAAAGGTAGCTAAATCCGGGAAATCCTTAATTCGAGTTAAGATCACATGAAACACTGTATGAATCCTATATTTTTTACTTAAAGGAGACTAGAGTGGTAAATGTGTTTTATACAAGGCAGAATACCATTGAAATAGAGAAAGAAACAGGTTCGGCAGCTTTGGAAAGCCTTACACTTCACTGAAATGTAGTACTACACTCTATAACACAGTTGAGAGACAATATTCCCGAGCTGCCTCAGTTCATAACAGTGTGTAGGAAGTTGTTTGATAAAGTGGGCAAAGCTTATACATGGGCCAGAAGGCAGAACATAGGAAACTACATGAAAACATGAATAATTCAGTGAAAATGTCTGTAAACAGATGAGAACTTGTTTCAGAACACCTGAAAGAGATTCTCCAAGTCAGTTCTTATTGTAGAAAAGGTAGCTATGATAAGAAAAATCCTTAATACGAGTTAAGATCACATGAAACACTGTATGAATCCTATATTCTTTACTTAAAGGAGCCTAGAGTGGTAAATGTGTGTTATACAAGGCAGAATACCATTGAAATAGAGAAAGAAACACGTTCGGCAGCTTTGGAAAGCCTTACACTTCACTGAAATGTAGTACTACACTCCATAACACAGTTGAGAGAAAATGTTCCCGAGCTGCCTCAGTTCATAACAGTGTGTAGGAAGTTGTTTGATAAAGTGGGCAAAGCTTATACATGGGCCAGAAGGCAAAACATAGGAAACTACATGAAAACATGATTAATTCAGTGAAAATGACTGTAAACAGATGAGAACTTGTTTAGAACAGCTGAAAGAGATTCTCCAAGTCAGTTCTTAGTGTAGAAAAGGTAGCTAAGATCCGGGAAATCCTTAATTCGAGTTAAGATTACATGAAACACTGTATGAATCCTATATTCTTTACTTACAGGTGACTAGAGTGGTAAATGTGTGTTATACAAGGCAGAATACCATTGAAATAGAGAAAGAAACACGTTCGGCAGCATTGGAAAGCCTTACACTTCACAGAAATGTAGTACTACACTCTATAACACAGTTGAGAGACAATGTTCCCTAGCTACCTCATTCCTTTACAGTGTGTAGGAAGTTGTTTGATAAAGTGGGCAAAGCTTATACTTGGACCAGAAGGCAGAATATAGAAAACTACATGAACACATGAATAATTCAGTGAAAATGTCTGTAAACCGATGAGAACTTGTTTTAAAACAGCTGAAAGAGATTCTCCAAGTCAGTTCTTAGTGTAGAAAAGGTAGCTAAATCCGGGAAATCCTTAATTCCAGTTAAGATCACATAAAACCCTGTATGAATCCTATATTGTTTACTTAAAGGAGACTAGAGTGGTAAATGTATGTTATACAAGGCAGAATACCATTGAAATAGAGAAATAAACACGTTCAGCAGCTTTGGAAAGCCTTACACTTCACTGAAATGTAGTACTACACTCTATAACACAGTTGAGAGACAATGTTCCCTAGCTACCTCATTCCTTAACAGTGTGTAGGAAGTTGTTTGATAAAGTGGGCAAAGCTTATACTTGGACCAGAAGGTAGAATATAGAAAACTACAAGAACACATGAATAATTCAGTGAAAATATCTGTAAACCGATGAGAACTTGTTTTAAAACAGCTGAAAGAGATTCTCCAAGTCAGTTCTTAGTGTAGAAAAGGTAGCTAAATCCGAGAAATCCTTAATTCGAGTTAAGATCACATGAAACCCTGTATGAATCCTATATTGTTTACTTAAAGGAGACTGGAGTGGTAAATGTGTGTTATACAAGGCAGAATACCATTGAAATAGACAAAGAAACACGTTCGGCAGCTTTGGAAAGCCTTACACTTCACTGAAATGTAGTACTACACTCTATAACACAGTTGAGAGACAATGTTCCCGAGCTGCCTCAGTTCATAACAGTGTGTAGGAAGTTGTTTGATAAAGTGGGCAAAGCTTATACTTGGGCCAGAAGGCAGAATATAGGAAACTACATGAAAATATGAATAATTCAGTGAAAATGACTGTAAACAGATGAGAACTTGTTTAGAACAGCTGAAAGGGAATCTCCAAGTCAGTTCTTAGTTTAGAAAAGATAGCTAAGATCCGGGAAATCCTTAATTCGAGTTAAGATTACATGAAACACAGTATGAATCCTATATTCTTTACTTAAAGGAGACTAGAGTGGTAAATGTGTGTTATACAAGGCAGAATACCATTGAAATAGAGAAAGAAACACGTTCGGCAGCTTTGGAAAGCCTTACACTTCACAGAAATGTAGTACTACAGTCTATAACACAGTTGAGAGACAATGTTCCCTAGCTACCTCATTCCTTAACAGTGTGTAGGAAGTTGTTTGATAAAGTGGGCAAAGCTTATACTTGGACCAGAAGGCAGAATATAGAAAACTACATGAACACATGAATAATTCAGTGAAAATGTCTGTAAACCGATGAGAACTTGTTTTAAAACAGCTGAAAGAGATTCTCCAAGTCAGTTCTTAGTGTAGAAAATGTAGCTAAATCCGGGAAATCCTTAATTCCAGGTAAGATCTCATGAAACACTGTATGAATCCTATATTGTTTACTTAAAGGAGACTAGAGTGGTAAATGTGTGTTATACAAGGCAGAATACCATTGAAATAGAGAAAGAAACACGTTCGGCAGCTTTGGAAAGCCTTACACTTCACTGCAATGTAGTACTACACTCTATAACACAGTTGAGAGACAATGTTCCCTAGCTGCCTCATTCCTTAACAGTGTGTAGGAAGTTGTTTGATAAAGTGGGCAAAGCTTATACTTGGGCCAGAAGGCAGAATATAGGAAACTACATGAACACATGAAAAATTCAGTGAAAATGTCTGTGAACAGATGAGAACTTGTTTCAGAACACCTGAAAGAGATTCTCCAAGTCAGTTCTTAGTGTATAAAAGGTAGCTAAATCCGGGAAATCCTTAATTCGAGTTAAGATCACATGAAACACTGTATGAATCCTATATTCTTTACTTAAAGGAGACTGGAGTGGTAAATGTGTGTTATACAAGGCAGAATACCATTGAAATAGAGAAAGAAACACGTTCGGCAGCTTTGGAAAGCCTTACACTTCACTGAAATGTAGTACTACACTCTATAACACAGTTGAGATACAATGTTCCCGAGCTGCCTCAGTTCATAACAGTGTGTAGGAAGTTGTTTGATAAAGTGGGCAAATCTTATACTTGGGCCAGAAGGCAGAATATAGGAAACTACATGAAAACATGAATAATTCAGTGAAAATGACTGTAAACAGATGAGAACTTGTTTAGAACAGCTGAAAGAGAATCTCCAAGGCACTTCTTTGTGTAGAAAAGGTAGCTAAGATAAGGGAAATCCTTATTTCCAGTTAAGATAACATCAAACACTGTATGAATCCTATATTCATTACTTAAAGGAGACTAGAGTGGTAAATGTGTGTTATACAAGGCAGAATACCATTGAAATAGAGAAAGAAACACGTTCGGCAGCTTTGGAAAGCCTTATACTTCACTGAAATGTAGTACTACACTCTATAACACAGTTGAGAGACAATGTTCCCGAGCTGCCTCAGTTCATAACAGTGTGTAGGAAGTTGTTTGATAAAGTGGGCAAAGCTTATACTTGGGCCAGAAGGCAGAATATAGGAAACTACATGAAAACATGATTAATTCAGTGAAAATGACAGTAAACAGATGAGAACTTGTTTAGAACAGCTGAAAGGGAATCTCCAAGTCAGTTCTTAGTGTAGAAAAGGTAGCTAGGATCCGGGAAATCCTTAATTCGAGTTAAGATTACATGAAACTCTGTATGAATCCTATATTCTTTACTTAAAGGACACTAGAGTGGTAAATGTGTGTTATACAAGGCAGAATACCATTGAAATAGAGAAAGAAACACGTTCGGCAGCTTTGCAAAGCCTTACACTTCACTGAAATGTAGTACTACACTCTATAACACAGTTGAGAGACAATGTTCCCTAGCTGCCTCATTCCTTAACAGTGTGTAGGAAGTTGTTTGATAAAGTGGGCCAAGCTTATACTTGGACCAGAAGGCAGAATATAGGAAACTACATGAACACATGAAAAATTCAGTGAAAATGTCTGTGAACAGATGAGAACTTGTTTCAGAACACCTGAAAGAGATTCTCCAAGTCAGTTCTTAGTGTAGAAAAGGTAGCTAAATCCGGGAAATCCTTAATTCGAGTTAAGATCACATGAAACACTGTATGAATCCTATATTCTTTACTTAAAGGAGACTGGAGTGGTAAATGTGTGTTATACAAGGCAGAATACCATTGAAATAGACAAAGAAACACGTTCGGCAGCTTTGGAAAGCCTTATACTTCACTGAAATGTAGTACTACAGTCTATAACACAGTTGAGAGACAATGTTCCCTAGCTACCTCATT
Organism: Pipistrellus hanaki; assembly: GCF_964339955.1. Taxonomy (NCBI): domain Eukaryota; kingdom Metazoa; phylum Chordata; class Mammalia; order Chiroptera; family Vespertilionidae; genus Pipistrellus; species Pipistrellus hanaki. The sequence continues at coordinate 44,702 of NW_028182264.1, read as the reverse complement.
CCTTAACAGTGTGTAGGAAGTTGTTTGATAAAGTGGGCAAAGCTTATACTTGGACCAGAAGGTAGAATATAGAAAACTACATGAACACATGAATAATTCAGTGAAAATGTCTGTAAACCGATGAGAACTTGTTTTAAAACAGCTGAAAGAGATTCTCCAAGTCAGTTCTTAGTGTAGAAAAGGTAGCTAAATCCGAGAAATCCTTAATTCGAGTTAAGATCACATGAAACACTGTATGAATCCTATATTGTTTACTTAAAGGAGACTAGAGTGGTAAATGTGTGTTATACAAGGCAGAATACCATTGAAATAGAGAAAGAAACACGTTCGGCAGCTTTGGAAAGCCTTACACTTCACTGAAATGTAGTACTACACTCTATAACACAGTTGAGAGACAATGTTCCCGAGCTGCCTCAGTTCATAACAGTGTGTAGGAAGTTGTTTGATAAAGTGGGCAAAGCTTATACTTGGGCCAGAAGGCAGAATATAGGAAACTACATGAAAATATGAATAATTCAGTGAAAATGACTGTAAACAGATGAGAACTTGTTTAGAACAGCTGAAAGGGAATCTCCAAGTCAGTTCTTAGTTTAGAAAAGATAGCTAAGATCCGGGAAATCCTTAATGCGAGTTAAGATTACATGAAACACAGTATGAATCCTATATTCTTTACTTAAAGGAGACTAGAGTGGTAAATGTGTGTTATACAAGGCAGAATACCATTGAAATAGAGAAAGAAACACGTTCGGCAGCTTTGGAAAGCCTTACACTTCACAGAAATGTAGTACTACAGTCTATAACACAGTTGAGAGACAATGTTCCCTAGCTACCTCATTCCTTAACAGTGTGTAGGAAGTTGTTTGATAAAGTGGGCAAAGCTTATACTTGGACCAGAAGGCAGAATATAGAAAACTACATGAACACATGAATAATTCATTGAAAATGACTGTAAACAGATGAGAACTTGTTTAGAACAGCTGAAAGAGAATCTCCAAGTCAGTTCTTAGTGTAGAAAAGGTAGCTAAGATAAGAAAAATCCTTAATACGAGTTAAGATCACATGAAACACTGTATGAATCCTATATTCTTTACTTAAAGGAGCCTAGAGTGGTAAATGTGTGTTATACAAGGCAGAATACCATTGAAATAGAGAAAGAAACACGTTCGGCAGCTTTGGAAAGCCTTACACTTCACTGAAATGTAGTACTACACTCCATAACACAGTTGAGAGACAATGTTCCCGAGCTGCCTCAGTTCATAACAGTGTGTAGGAAGTTGTTTGATAAAGTGGGCAAAGCTTATACATGGGCCAGAAGGCAAAACATAGGAAACTACATGAAAACATGATTAATTCAGTGAAAATGACTGTAAACAGATGAGAACTTGTTTAGAACAGCTGAAAGAGATTCTCCAACTCAGTTCTTAGTGTAGAAAAGGTAGCTAAGATCCGGGAAATCCTTAATTCGAGTTAAGATTACATGAAACACTGTATGAATCCTATATTCTTTACTTAAAGGAGACTAGAGTGGTAAATGTGTGTTATACAAGGCAGAATACCATTGAAATAGAGAAATAAACACGTTCAGCAGCTTTGGAAAGCCTTACACTTCACTGAAATGTAGTACTACACTCTATAACACAGTTGAGAGACAATGTTCCCTAGCTGCCTCATTCCTTAACAGTGTGTAGGAAGTTGTTTGATAAAGTGGGCAAAGCTTATACTTGGACCAGAAGGCAGAATATAGGAAACTACATGAACACATGAATAATTCAGTGAAAATGTTTGTAAACTGATGAGAACTTGTTTCAGAACACCTGAAAGAGATTCTCCAAGTCAGTTCTTATTGTAGAAAAGGTAGCTATGATAAGAAAAATCCTTAATACGAGTTAAGATCACATGAAACACTGTATGAATCCTATATTCTTTACTTAAAGGAGCCTAGAGTGTTAAATGTGTGTTATACAAGGCAGAATACCATTGAAATAGAGAAAGAAACACGTTCGGCAGCTTTGGAAAGCCTTATACTTCACTGAAATGTAGTACTACACTCTATAACACAGTTGAGAGACAATGTTCCCGAGCTGCCTCAGTTCATAACAGTGTGTAGGAAGTTGTTTGATAAAGTGGGCAAAGCTTATACTTGGGCCAGAAGGCAGAATATAGGAAACTACATGAAAACATGATTAATTCAGTGAAAATGACAGTAAACAGATGAGAACTTGTTTAGAACAGCTGAAAGGGAATCTCCAAGTCAGTTCTTAGTGTAGAAAAGGTAGCTAGGATCCGGGAAATCCTTAATTCGAGTTAAGATTACATGAAACTCTGTATGAATCCTATATTCTTTACTTAAAGGACACTAGAGTGGTAAATGTGTGTTATACAAGGCAGAATACCATTGAAATAGAGAAAGAAACACGTTCGGCAGCTTTGCAAAGCCTTACACTTCACTGAAATGTAGTACTACACTCTATAACACAGTTGAGAGACAATGTTCCCTAGCTGCCTCATTCCTTAACAGTGTGTAGGAAGTTGTTTGATAAAGTGGGCCAAGCTTATACTTGGACCAGAAGGCAGAATATAGGAAACTACATGAACACATGAAAAATTCAGTGAAAATGTCTGTGAACAGATGAGAACTTGTTTCAGAACACCTGAAAGAGATTCTCCAAGTCAGTTCTTAGTGTAGAAAAGGTAGCTAAATCCGGGAAATCCTTAATTCGAGTTAAGATCACATGAAACACTGTATGAATCCTATATTCTTTACTTAAAGGAGACTGGAGTGGTAAATGTGTGTTATACAAGGCAGAATACCATTGAAATAGACAAAGAAACACGTTCGGCAGCTTTGGAAAGCCTTATACTTCACTGAAATGTAGTACTACAGTCTATAACACAGTTGAGAGACAATGTTCCCTAGCTACCTCATTCCTTAACAGTGTGTAGGAAGTTGTTTGATAAAGTGGGCAAAGCTTATACTTGGACCAGAAGGTAGAATATAGAAAACTACATGAACACATGAATAATTCAGTGAAAATGTCTGTAAACCGATGAGAACTTGTTTTAAAACAGCTGAAAGAGATTCTCCAAGTCAGTTCTTAGTGTAGAAAAGGTAGCTAAATCCGAGAAATCCTTAATTCGAGTTAAGATCACATGAAACACTGTATGAATCCTATATTGTTTACTTAAAGGAGACTAGAGTGGTAAATGTGTGTTATACAAGGCAGAATACCATTGAAATAGAGAAAGAAACACGTTCGGCAGCTTTGGAAAGCCTTACACTTCACTGAAATGTAGTACTACACTCTATAACACAGTTGAGAGACAATGTTCCCGAGCTGCCTCAGTTCATAACAGTGTGTAGGAAGTTGTTTGATAAAGTGGGCAAAGCTTATACTTGGGCCAGAAGGCAGAATATAGGAAACTACATGAAAATATGAATAATTCAGTGAAAATGACTGTAAACAGATGAGAACTTGTTTAGAACAGCTGAAAGGGAATCTCCAAGTCAGTTCTTAGTTTAGAAAAGATAGCTAAGATCCGGGAAATCCTTAATGCGAGTTAAGATTACATGAAACACAGTATGAATCCTATATTCTTTACTTAAAGGAGACTAGAGTGGTAAATGTGTGTTATACAAGGCAGAATACCATTGAAATAGAGAAAGAAACACGTTCGGCAGCTTTGGAAAGCCTTACACTTCACAGAAATGTAGTACTACAGTCTATAACACAGTTGAGAGACAATGTTCCCTAGCTACCTCATTCCTTAACAGTGTGTAGGAAGTTGTTTGATAAAGTGGGCAAAGCTTATACTTGGACCAGAAGGCAGAATATAGAAAACTACATGAACACATGAATAATTCATTGAAAATGACTGTAAACAGATGAGAACTTGTTTAGAACAGCTGAAAGAGAATCTCCAAGTCAGTTCTTAGTGTAGAAAAGGTAGCTAAGATAAGAAAAATCCTTAATACGAGTTAAGATCACATGAAACACTGTATGAATCCTATATTCTTTACTTAAAGGAGCCTAGAGTGGTAAATGTGTGTTATACAAGGCAGAATACCATTGAAATAGAGAAAGAAACACGTTCGGCAGCTTTGGAAAGCCTTACACTTCACTGAAATGTAGTACTACACTCCATAACACAGTTGAGAGACAATGTTCCCGAGCTGCCTCAGTTCATAACAGTGTGTAGGAAGTTGTTTGATAAAGTGGGCAAAGCTTATACATGGGCCAGAAGGCAAAACATAGGAAACTACATGAAAACATGATTAATTCAGTGAAAATGACTGTAAACAGATGAGAACTTGTTTAGAACAGCTGAAAGAGATTCTCCAACTCAGTTCTTAGTGTAGAAAAGGTAGCTAAGATCCGGGAAATCCTTAATTCGAGTTAAGATTACATGAAACACTGTATGAATCCTATATTCTTTACTTAAAGGAGACTAGAGTGGTAAATGTGTGTTATACAAGGCAGAATACCATTGAAATAGAGAAATAAACACGTTCAGCAGCTTTGGAAAGCCTTACACTTCACTGAAATGTAGTACTACACTCTATAACACAGTTGAGAGACAATGTTCCCTAGCTGCCTCATTCCTTAACAGTGTGTAGGAAGTTGTTTGATAAAGTGGGCAAAGCTTATACTTGGACCAGAAGGCAGAATATAGGAAACTACATGAACACATGAATAATTCAGTGAAAATGTTTGTAAACTGATGAGAACTTGTTTCAGAACACCTGAAAGAGATTCTCCAAGTCAGTTCTTATTGTAGAAAAGGTAGCTATGATAAGAAAAATCCTTAATACGAGTTAAGATCACATGAAACACTGTATGAATCCTATATTCTTTACTTAAAGGAGCCTAGAGTGTTAAATGTGTGTTATACAAGGCAGAATACCATTGAAATAGAGAAAGAAACACGTTCGGCAGCTTTGGAAAGCCTTACACTTCACTGAAATGTAGTACTACACTCCATAACACAGTTGAGAGACAATGTTCCCGAGCTGCCTCAGTTCATAGCAGTGTGTAGGAAGTTGTTTGATAAAGTGGGCAAAGCTTATACATGGGCCAGAAGGCAAAACATAGGAAACTACATGAAAACATGATTAATTCAGTGAAAATGACTGTAAACAGATGAAAACTTGTTTAGAACAGCTGAAAGAGATTCTCCAAGTCAGTTCTTAGTGTAGAAAAGGTAGCTAAATCCGGGAAATCCTTAATTCGAGTTAAGATCACATGAAACACTGTATGAATCCTATATTGTTTACTTAAAGGAGACTAGAGTGGTAAATGTGTTTTATACAAGGCAGAATACCATTGAAATAGAGAAAGAAACAGGTTCGGCAGCTTTGGAAAGCCTTACATTTCACTGAAATGTAGTACTACACTCTATAACACAGTTGAGAGACAATATTCCCGAGCTGCCTCAGTTCATAACAGTGTGTAGGAAGTTGTTTGATAAAGTGGGCAAAGCTTATACATGGGCCAGAAGGCAGAACATAGGAAACTACATGAAAACATGAATAATTCAGTGAAAATGTCTGTAAACAGATGAGAACTTGTTTCAGAACACCTGAAAGAGATTCTCCAAGTCAGTTCTTATTGTAGAAAAGGTAGCTATGATAAGAAAAATCCTTAATACGAGTTAAGATCACATGAAACACTGTATGAATCCTATATTCTTTACTTAAAGGAGCCTAGAGTGGTAAATGTGTGTTATACAAGGCAGAATACCATTGAAATAGAGAAAGAAACACGTTCGGCAGCTTTGGAAAGCCTTACACTTCACTGAAATGTAGTACTACACTCCATAACACAGTTGAGAGAAAATGTTCCCGAGCTGCCTCAGTTCATAACAGTGTGTAGGAAGTTGTTTGATAAAGTGGGCAAAGCTTATACATGGGCCAGAAGACAGAACATAGGAAACTACATGAAAACATGAATAATTCAGTGAAAATGACTGTAAAGAGATGAGAACTTGTTTAGAACAGCTGAAAGAGAATCTCCAAGGCACTTCTTTGTGTAGAAAAGGTAGCTAAGATAAGGGAAATCCTTAATTCCAGTTAAGATAACATCAAACACTGTATGAATCCTATATTCTTTACTTAAAGGAGACTAGAGTGGTAAATGTGTGTTATACAAGGCAGAATACCATTGAAATAGAGAAAGAAACACGTTCGGCAGCTTTGGAAAACCTTACACTTCACAGAAATGTAGTACTACACTCTATAACACAGTTGAGAGACAATGTTCCCTAGCTACCTCATTCCTTAACAGTGTGTAGGAAGTTGTTTGATAAAGTGGGCAAAGCTTATACTTGGACCAGAAGGCAGAATATAGAAAACTACATGAACACATGAATAATTCAGTGAAAATGTCTGTAAACCGATGAGAACTTGTTTTAAAACAGCTGAAAGAGATTCTCCAAGTCAGTTCTTAGTGTAGAAAAGGTAGCTAAATCCGTGAAATCCTTAATTCGAGTTAAGATCACATGAAACACTGTATGAATCCTATATTGTTTACTTAAAGGAGACTAGAGTGGTAAATGTGTGTTATACAAGGCAGAATACCATTGAAATAGAGAAAGAAACACGTTCGGCAGCTTTGGAATGCCTTACACTTCACTGAAATGTAGTACTACACTCTATAACACAGTTGAGAGACAATGTTCCCGAGCTGCCTCAGTTCATAACAGTGTGTAGGAAGTTGTTTGATAAAGTGGGCAAAGCTTATACATGGGCCAGAAGGCAGAACATAGGAAACTACATGAAAACATGAATAATTCAGTGAAAATGACTGTAAACAGATGAGAACTTGTTTAGAACAGCTGAAAGAGAATCTCCAAGTCAGTTCTTAGTGTAGAAAAGGTAGCTAAGATAAGTGAAATCCTTAATTCCAGGTAAGATCTCATGAAACACTGTATGAATCCTATATTCTTTACTTAAAGGAGACTAGAGTGGTAAATGTGTGTTATACAAGGCAGAATACCATTGAAATAGAGAAATAAACACGTTCAGCAGCTTTGGAAAGCCTTACACTTCACTGAAATGTAGTACTACACTCTATAACACAGTTGAGAGACAATGTTCCCTAGCTGCCTCATTCCTTAACAGTGTGTAGGAAGTTGTTTGATAAAGTGGGCAAAGCTTATACTTGGACCAGAAGGCAGAATATAGGAAACTACATGAACACATGAATAATTCAGTGAAAATGTCTGTAAAAAGATGAGAACTTGTTTCAGAACACCTGAAAGAGATTCTCCAAGTCAGTTCTTAGTGTAGAAAAGGTAGCTAAGATAAGAAAAATCCTTAATACCAGTTAAGATCACATGAAACACTGTATGAATCCTATATTCTTTACTTAAAGGAGCCTAGAGTGGTAAATGTGTGTTATACAAGGCAGAATACCATTGAAATAGAGAAAGAAACACGTTCGGCAGCTTTGGAAAGCCTTACACTTCACTGAAATGTAGTACTACACTCCATAACACAGTTGAGAGACAATGTTCCCGAGCTGCCTCAGTTCATAACAGTGTGTAGGAAGTTGTTTGATAAAGTGGGCAAAGCTTATACATGGGCCAGAAGGCAAAACATAGGAAACTACATGAAAACATGAATAATTCAGTGAAAATGACTGTAAACAGATGAGAACTTGTTTAGAACAGCTGAAAGAGATTCTCCAAGTCAGTTCTTAGTGTAGAAAAGGTAGCTAAGATCCGGGAAATCCTTAATTCGAGTTAAGATTACATGAAAAACTGTATGAATCCTATATTCTTTACTTAAAGGAGACTAGAGTGGTAAATGTGTGTTATACAAGGCAGAATACCATTGAAATAGAGAAAGAAACACGTTCGGCAGCATTGGAAAGCCTTACACTTCACAGAAATGTAGTACTACACTCTATAACACAGTTGAGAGACAATGTTCCCTAGCTACCTCAGTCCTTAACAGTGTGTAGGAAGTTGTTTGATAAAGTGGGCAAAGCTTATACTTGGACCAGAAGGCAGAATATAGAAAACTACATGAACACATGAATAATTCAGTGAAAATGTCTGTAAACCGATGAGAACTTGTTTAGAACAGCTGAAAGAGAATCTCCAAGTCAGTTCTTAGTGTAGAAAAGGTAGCTAAGATAAGTGAAATCCTTAATTCCTGGTAAGATCTCATGAAACACTGTATGAATCCTATATTCTTTACTTAAAGGAGACTAGAGTGGTAAATGTGTGTTATACAAGGCAGAATACCATTGAAATAGAGAAAGAAACACGTTCGGCAGCTTTGGAAAGCCTTACACTTCACTGAAATGTAGTACTACACTCCATAACACAGTTGAGAGACAATGTTCCCGAGCTGCCTCAGTTCATAACAGTGTGTAGGAAGTTGTTTGATAAAGTGGGCAAAGCTTATACATGGGCCAGAAGGCAAAACATAGGAAACTACATGAAAACATGATTAATTCAGTGAAAATGACTGTAAACAGATGAGAACTTGTTTTAAAACAGCTGAAAGAGATTCTCCAAGTCAGTTCTTAGTGTAGAAAAGGTAGCTAAATCCGGGAAATCCTTAATTCGAGTTAAGATCACATAAAACCCTGTATGAATCCTATATTGTTTACTTAAAGGAGACTAGAGTGGTAAATGTATGTTATACAAGGCAGAATACCATTGAAATAGAGAAATAAACACGTTCAGCAGCTTTGGAAAGCCTTACACTTCACTGAAATGTAGTACTACACTCTATAACACAGTTGAGAGACAATGTTCCCGAGCTGCCTCATTCCTTAACAGTGTGTAGGAAGTTGTTTGATAAAGTGGGCAAAGCTTATACATGGGCCAGAAGGCAGAACATAGGAAACTACATGAAAACATGAATAATTCAGTGAAAATGTCTGTAAACAGATGACAACTTGTTTCAGAACACCTGAAAGAGATTCTCCAAGTCAATTCTTATTGTAGAAAAGGTAGCTATGATAAGAAAAATCCTTAATACGAGTTAAGATCACATGAAACACTGTATGAATCCTATATTCTTTACTTAAAGGAGCCTAGAGTGGTAAATGTGTGTTATACAAGGCAGAATACCATTGAAATAGAGAAAGAAACACGTTCGGCAGCTTTGGAAAGCCTTACACTTCACTGAAATGTAGTACTACACTCCATAACACAGTTGAGAGACAATGTTCCCGAGCTGCCTCAGTTCATAACAGTGTGTAGGAAGTTGTTTGATAAAGTGGGCAAAGCTTATACTTGGACCAGAAGGCAGAATATAGAAAACTACATGAACACATGAATAATTCAGTGAAAATGTCTGTAAACCGATGAGAACTTGTTTTAAAACAGCTGAAAGAGATTCTCCAAGTCAGTTCTTAGTGTAGAAAAGGTAGCTAAATCCGTGAAATCCTTAATTCGAGTTAAGATCACATGAAACACTGTATGAATCCTATATTGTTTACTTAAAGGATACTAGAGTGGTAAATGTGTGTTATACAAGGCAGAATACCATTGAAATAGAGAAAGAAACACGTTCGGCAGCTTTGGAAAGCCTTACACTTCACTGAAATGTAGTACTACACTCTATAACACAGTTGAGAGACAATGTTCCCGAGCTGCCTCAGTTCATAACAGTGTGTAGGAAGTTGTTTGATAAAGTGGGCAAAGCTTATACATGGGCCAGAAGGCAGAACATAGGAAACTACATGAAAACATGAATAATTCAGTGAAAATGACTGTAAACAGATGAGAACTTGTTTAGAACAGCTGAAAGAGAATCTCCAAGTCAGTTCTTAGTGTAGAAAAGGTAGCTAAGATAAGTGAAATCCTTAATTCCAGGTAAGATCTCATGAAACACTGTATGAATCCTATATTCTTTACTTAAAGGAGACTAGAGTGGTAAATGTGTGTTATACAAGGCAGAATACCATTGAAATAGAGAAATAAACACGTTCAGCAGCTTTGGAAAGCCTTACACTTCACTGAAATGTAGTACTACACTCTATAACACAGTTGAGAGACAATGTTCCCTAGCTGCCTCATTCCTTAACAGTGTGTAGGAAGTTGTTTGATAAAGTGGGCAAAGCTTATACTTGGACCAGAAGGCAGAATATAGGAAACTACATGAACACATGAATAATTCAGTGAAAATGTCTGTAAAAAGATGACAACTTGTTTCAGAACACCTGAAAGAGATTCTCCAAGTCAGTTCTTAGTGTAGAAAAGGTAGCTAAGATAAGAAAAATCCTTAATACCAGTTAAGATCACATGAAACACTGTATGAATCCTATATTCTTTACTTAAAGGAGACTAGAGTGGTAAATGTGTGTTATACAAGGCAGAATACCATTGAAATAGAGAAAGAAACACGTTCGGCAGCTTTGGAAAGCCTTACACTTCACTGAAATGTAGTACTACACTCCATAACACAGTTGAGAGACAATGTTCCCGAGCTGCCTCAGTTCATAACAGTGTGTAGGAAGTTGTTTGATAAAGTGGGCAAAGCTTATACATGGGCCAGAAGGCAAAACATAGGAAACTACATGAAAACATGAATAATTCAGTGAAAATGACTGTAAACAGATGAGAACTTGTTTAGAACAGCTGAAAGAGATTCTCCAAGTCAGTTCTTAGTGTAGAAAAGGTAGCTAAGATCCGGGAAATCCTTAATTCGAGTTAAGATTACATGAAAAACTGTATGAATCCTATATTCTTTACTTAAAGGAGACTAGAGTGGTAAATGTGTGTTATACAAGGCAGAATACCATTGAAATAGAGAAAGAAACACGTTCGGCAGCATTGGAAAGCCTTACACTTCACAGAAATGTAGTACTACACTCTATAACACAGTTGAGAGACAATGTTCCCTAGCTACCTCAGTCCTTAACAGTGTGTAGGAAGTTGTTTGATAAAGTGGGCAAAGCTTATACTTGGACCAGAAGGCAGAATATAGAAAACTACATGAACACATGAATAATTCAGTGAAAATGTCTGTAAACCGATGAGAACTTGTTTAGAACAGCTGAAAGAGAATCTCCAAGTCAGTTCTTAGTGTAGAAAAGGTAGCTAAGATAAGTGAAATCCTTAATTCCTGGTAAGATCTCATGAAACACTGTATGAATCCTATATTCTTTACTTAAAGGAGACTAGAGTGGTAAATGTGTGTTATACAAGGCAGAATACCATTGAAATAGAGAAAGAAACACGTTCGGCAGCTTTGGAAAGCCTTACACTTCACTGAAATGTAGTACTACACTCCATAACACAGTTGAGAGACAATGTTCCCGAGCTGCCTCAGTTCATAACAGTGTGTAGGAAGTTGTTTGATAAAGTGGGCAAAGCTTATACATGGGCCAGAAGGCAAAACATAGGAAACTACATGAAAACATGATTAATTCAGTGAAAATGACTGTAAACAGATGAGAACTTGTTTTAAAACAGCTGAAAGAGATTCTCCAAGTCAGTTCTTAGTGTAGAAAAGGTAGCTAAATCCGGGAAATCCTTAATTCGAGTTAAGATCACATAAAACCCTGTATGAATCCTATATTGTTTACTTAAAGGAGACTAGAGTGGTAAATGTATGTTATACAAGGCAGAATACCATTGAAATAGAGAAATAAACACGTTCAGCAGCTTTGGAAAGCCTTACACTTCACTGAAATGTAGTACTACACTCTATAACACAGTTGAGAGACAATGTTCCCGAGCTGCCTCATTCCTTAACAGTGTGTAGGAAGTTGTTTGATAAAGTGGGCAAAGCTTATACATTGGCCAGAAGGCAGAACATAGGAAACTACATGAAAACATGAATAATTCAGTGAAAATGTCTGTAAACAGATGACAACTTGTTTCAGAACACCTGAAAGAGATTCTCCAAGTCAATTCTTATTGTAGAAAAGGTAGCTATGATAAGAAAAATCCTTAATACGAGTTAAGATCACATGAAACACTGTATGAATCCTATATTCTTTACTTAAAGGAGCCTAGAGTGGTAAATGTGTGTTATACAAGGCAGAATACCATTGAAATAGAGAAAGAAACACGTTCGGCAGCTTTGGAAAGCCTTACACTTCACTGAAATGTAGTACTACACTCCATAACACAGTTGAGAGACAATGTTCCCGAGCTGCCTCAGTTCATAACAGTGTGTAGGAAGTTGTTTGATAAAGTGGGCAAAGCTTATACTTGGACCAGAAGGCAGAATATAGAAAACTACATGAACACATGAATAATTCAGTGAAAATGTCTGTAAACCGATGAGAACTTGTTTTAAAACAGCTGAAAGAGATTCTCCAAGTCAGTTCTTAGTGTAGAAAAGGTAGCTAAATCCGTGAAATCCTTAATTCGAGTTAAGATCACATGAAACACTGTATGAATCCTATATTGTTTACTTAAAGGAGACTAGAGTGGTAAATGTGTGTTATACAAGGCAGAATACCATTGAAATAGAGAAAGAAACACGTTCGGCAGCTTTGGAAAGCCTTACACTTCACTGAAATGTAGTACTACACTCTATAACACAGTTGAGAGACAATGTTCCCGAGCTGCCTCAGTTCATAACAGTGTGTAGGAAGTTGTTTGATAAAGTGGGCAAAGCTTATACATGGGCCAGAAGGCAGAACATAGGAAACTACATGAAAACATGAATAATTCAGTGAAAATGACTGTAAACAGATGAGAACTTGTTTAGAACAGCTGAAAGAGAATCTCCAAGTCAGTTCTTAGTGTAGAAAAGGTAGCTAAGATAAGTGAAATCCTTAATTCCAGGTAAGATCTCATGAAACACTGTATGAATCCTATATTCTTTACTTAAAGGAGACTAGAGTGGTAAATGTGTGTTATACAAGGCAGAATACCATTGAAATAGAGAAATAAACACGTTCAGCAGCTTTGGAAAGCCTTACACTTCACTGAAATGTAGTACTACACTCTATAACACAGTTGAGAGACAATGTTCCCTAGCTGCCTCATTCCTTAACAGTGTGTAGGAAGTTGTTTGATAAAGTGGGCAAAGCTTATACTTGGACCAGAAGGCAGAATATAGGAAACTACATGAACACATGAATAATTCAGTGAAAATGTCTGTAAAAAGATGAGAACTTGTTTCAGAACACCTGAAAGAGATTCTCCAAGTCAGTTCTTAGTGTAGAAAAGGTAGCTAAGATAAGAAAAATCCTTAATACCAGTTAAGATCACATGAAACACTGTATGAATCCTATATTCTTTACTTAAAGGAGCCTAGAGTGGTAAATGTGTGTTATACAAGGCAGAATACCATTGAAATAGAGAAAGAAACACGTTCGGCAGCTTTGGAAAGCCTTACACTTCACTGAAATGTAGTACTACACTCCATAACACAGTTGAGAGACAATGTTCCCGAGCTGCCTCAGTTCATAACAGTGTGTAGGAAGTTGTTTGATAAAGTGGGCAAAGCTTATACATGGGCCAGAAGGCAAAACATAGGAAACTACATGAAAACATGAATAATTCAGTGAAAATGACTGTAAACAGATGAGAACTTGTTTAGAACAGCTGAAAGAGATTCTCCAAGTCAGTTCTTAGTGTAGAAAAGGTAGCTAAGATCCGGGAAATCCTTAATTCGAGTTAAGATTACATGAAAAACTGTATGAATCCTATATTCTTCACTTAAAGGAGACTAGAGTGGTAAATGTGTGTTATACAAGGCAGAATACCATTGAAATAGAGAAAGAAACACGTTCGGCAGCATTGGAAAGCCTTACACTTCACAGAAATGTAGTACTACACTCTATAACACAGTTGAGAGACAATGTTCCCTAGCTACCTCAGTCCTTAACAGTGTGTAGGAAGTTGTTTGATAAAGTGGGCAAAGCTTATACTTGGACCAGAAGGCAGAATATAGAAAACTACATGAACACATGAATAATTCAGTGAAAATGTCTGTAAACCGATGAGAACTTGTTTAGAACAGCTGAAAGAGAATCTCCAAGTCAGTTCTTAGTGTAGAAAAGGTAGCTAAGATAAGTGAAATCCTTAATTCCTGGTAAGATCTCATGAAACACTGTATGAATCCTATATTCTTTACTTAAAGGAGACTAGAGTGGTAAATGTGTGTTATACAAGGCAGAATACCATTGAAATAGAGAAAGAAACACGTTCGGCAGCTTTGGAAAGCCTTACACTTCACTGAAATGTAGTACTACACTCCATAACACAGTTGAGAGACAATGTTCCCGAGCTGCCTCAGTTCATAACAGTGTGTAGGAAGTTGTTTGATAAAGTGGGCAAAGCTTATACATGGGCCAGAAGGCAAAACATAGGAAACTACATGAAAACATGATTAATTCAGTGAAAATGACTGTAAACAGATGAGAACTTGTTTAGAACAGCTGAAAGAGAATCTCCAAGTCAGTTCTTAGTGTAGAAAAGGTAGCTAAGATAAGTGAAATCCTTAATTCCAGGTAAGATCTCATGAAACACTGTATGAATCCTATATTCTTTACTTAAAGGAGACTAGAGTGGTAAATGTGTGTTATACAAGGCAGAATACCATTGAAATAGAGAAATAAACACGTTCAGCAGCTTTGGAAAGCCTTACACTTCACTGAAATGTAGTACTACACTCTATAACACAGTTGAGAGACAATGTTCCCTAGCTGCCTCATTCCTTAACAGTGTGTAGGAAGTTGTTTGATAAAGTGGGCAAAGCTTATACTTGGACCAGAAGGCAGAATATAGGAAACTACATGAACACATGAATAATTCAGTGAAAATGTCTGTAAAAAGATGAGAACTTGTTTCAGAACACCTGAAAGAGATTCTCCAAGTCAGTTCTTAGTGTAGAAAAGGTAGCTAAGATAAGAAAAATCCTTAATACCAGTTAAGATCACATGAAACACTGTATGAATCCTATATTCTTTACTTAAAGGAGCCTAGAGTGGTAAATGTGTGTTATACAAGGCAGAATACCATTGAAATAGAGAAAGAAACACGTTCGGCAGCTTTGGAAAGCCTTACACTTCACTGAAATGTAGTACTACACTCCATAACACAGTTGAGAGACAATGTTCCCGAGCTGCCTCAGTTCATAACAGTGTGTAGGAAGTTGTTTGATAAAGTGGGCAAAGCTTATACATGGGCCAGAAGGCAAAACATAGGAAACTACATGAAAACATGAATAATTCAGTGAAAATGACTGTAAACAGATGAGAACTTGTTTAGAACAGCTGAAAGAGATTCTCCAAGTCAGTTCTTAGTGTAGAAAAGGTAGCTAAGATCCGGGAAATCCTTAATTCGAGTTAAGATTACATGAAAAACTGTATGAATCCTATATTCTTTACTTAAAGGAGACTAGAGTGGTAAATGTGTGTTATACAAGGCAGAATACCATTGAAATAGAGAAAGAAACACGTTCGGCAGCATTGGAAAGCCTTACACTTCACAGAAATGTAGTACTACACTCTATAACACAGTTGAGAGACAATGTTCCCTAGCTACCTCAGTCCTTAACAGTGTGTAGGAAGTTGTTTGATAAAGTGGGCAAAGCTTATACTTGGACCAGAAGGCAGAATATAGAAAACTACATGAACACATGAATAATTCAGTGAAAATGTCTGTAAACCGATGAGAACTTGTTTAGAACAGCTGAAAGAGAATCTCCAAGTCAGTTCTTAGTGTAGAAAAGGTAGCTAAGATAAGTGAAATCCTTAATTCCTGGTAAGATCTCATGAAACACTGTATGAATCCTATATTCTTTACTTAAAGGAGACTAGAGTGGTAAATGTGTGTTATACAAGGCAGAATACCATTGAAATAGAGAAAGAAACACGTTCGGCAGCTTTGGAAAGCCTTACACTTCACTGAAATGTAGTACTACACTCCATAACACAGTTGAGAGACAATGTTCCCGAGCTGCCTCAGTTCATAACAGTGTGTAGGAAGTTGTTTGATAAAGTGGGCAAAGCTTATACATGGGCCAGAAGGCAAAACATAGGAAACTACATGAAAACATGATTAATTCAGTGAAAATGACTGTAAACAGATGAGAACTTGTTTTAAAACAGCTGAAAGAGATTCTCCAAGTCAGTTCTTAGTGTAGAAAAGGTAGCTAAATCCGGGAAATCCTTAATTCGAGTTAAGATCACATAAAACCCTGTATGAATCCTATATTGTTTACTTAAAGGAGACTAGAGTGGTAAATGTATGTTATACAAGGCAGAATACCATTGAAATAGAGAAATAAACACGTTCAGCAGCTTTGGAAAGCCTTACACTTCACTGAAATGTAGTACTACACTCTATAACACAGTTGAGAGACAATGTTCCCGAGCTGCCTCATTCCTTAACAGTGTGTAGGAAGTTGTTTGATAAAGTGGGCAAAGCTTATACATGGGCCAGAAGGCAGAACATAGGAAACTACATGAAAACATGAATAATTCAGTGAAAATGTCTGTAAACAGATGACAACTTGTTTCAGAACACCTGAAAGAGATTCTCCAAGTCAATTCTTATTGTAGAAAAGGTAGCTATGATAAGAAAAATCCTTAATACGAGTTAAGATCACATGAAACACTGTATGAATCCTATATTCTTTACTTAAAGGAGCCTAGAGTGGTAAATGTGTGTTATACAAGGCAGAATACCATTGAAATAGAGAAAGAAACACGTTCGGCAGCTTTGGAAAGCCTTACACTTCACTGAAATGTAGTACTACACTCCATAACACAGTTGAGAGACAATGTTCCCGAGCTGCCTCAGTTCATAACAGTGTGTAGGAAGTTGTTTGATAAAGTGGGCAAAGCTTATACTTGGACCAGAAGGCAGAATATAGAAAACTACATGAACACATGAATAATTCAGTGAAAATGTCTGTAAACCGATGAGAACTTGTTTTAAAACAGCTGAAAGAGATTCTCCAAGTCAGTTCTTAGTGTAGAAAAGGTAGCTAAATCCGTGAAATCCTTAATTCGAGTTAAGATCACATGAAACACTGTATGAATCCTATATTGTTTACTTAAAGGATACTAGAGTGGTAAATGTGTGTTATACAAGGCAGAATACCATTGAAATAGAGAAAGAAACACGTTCGGCAGCTTTGGAAAGCCTTACACTTCACTGAAATGTAGTACTACACTCTATAACACAGTTGAGAGACAATGTTCCCGAGCTGCCTCAGTTCATAACAGTGTGTAGGAAGTTGTTTGATAAAGTGGGCAAAGCTTATACATGGGCCAGAAGGCAGAACATAGGAAACTACATGAAAACATGAATAATTCAGTGAAAATGACTGTAAACAGATGAGAACTTGTTTAGAACAGCTGAAAGAGAATCTCCAAGTCAGTTCTTAGTGTAGAAAAGGTAGCTAAGATAAGTGAAATCCTTAATTCCAGGTAAGATCTCATGAAACACTGTATGAATCCTATATTCTTTACTTAAAGGAGACTAGAGTGGTAAATGTGTGTTATACAAGGCAGAATACCATTGAAATAGAGAAATAAACACGTTCAGCAGCTTTGGAAAGCCTTACACTTCACTGAAATGTAGTACTACACTCTATAACACAGTTGAGAGACAATGTTCCCTAGCTGCCTCATTCCTTAACAGTGTGTAGGAAGTTGTTTGATAAAGTGGGCAAAGCTTATACTTGGACCAGAAGGCAGAATATAGGAAACTACATGAACACATGAATAATTCAGTGAAAATGTCTGTAAAAAGATGACAACTTGTTTCAGAACACCTGAAAGAGATTCTCCAAGTCAGTTCTTAGTGTAGAAAAGGTAGCTAAGATAAGAAAAATCCTTAATACCAGTTAAGATCACATGAAACACTGTATGAATCCTATATTCTTTACTTAAAGGAGACTAGAGTGGTAAATGTGTGTTATACAAGGCAGAATACCATTGAAATAGAGAAAGAAACACGTTCGGCAGCTTTGGAAAGCCTTACACTTCACTGAAATGTAGTACTACACTCCATAACACAGTTGAGAGACAATGTTCCCGAGCTGCCTCAGTTCATAACAGTGTGTAGGAAGTTGTTTGATAAAGTGGGCAAAGCTTATACATGGGCCAGAAGGCAAAACATAGGAAACTACATGAAAACATGAATAATTCAGTGAAAATGACTGTAAACAGATGAGAACTTGTTTAGAACAGCTGAAAGAGATTCTCCAAGTCAGTTCTTAGTGTAGAAAAGGTAGCTAAGATCCGGGAAATCCTTAATTCGAGTTAAGATTACATGAAAAACTGTATGAATCCTATATTCTTTACTTAAAGGAGACTAGAGTGGTAAATGTGTGTTATACAAGGCAGAATACCATTGAAATAGAGAAAGAAACACGTTCGGCAGCATTGGAAAGCCTTACACTTCACAGAAATGTAGTACTACACTCTATAACACAGTTGAGAGACAATGTTCCCTAGCTACCTCAGTCCTTAACAGTGTGTAGGAAGTTGTTTGATAAAGTGGGCAAAGCTTATACTTGGACCAGAAGGCAGAATATAGAAAACTACATGAACACATGAATAATTCAGTGAAAATGTCTGTAAACCGATGAGAACTTGTTTAGAACAGCTGAAAGAGAATCTCCAAGTCAGTTCTTAGTGTAGAAAAGGTAGCTAAGATAAGTGAAATCCTTAATTCCTGGTAAGATCTCATGAAACACTGTATGAATCCTATATTCTTTACTTAAAGGAGACTAGAGTGGTAAATGTGTGTTATACAAGGCAGAATACCATTGAAATAGAGAAAGAAACACGTTCGGCAGCTTTGGAAAGCCTTACACTTCACTGAAATGTAGTACTACACTCCATAACACAGTTGAGAGACAATGTTCCCGAGCTGCCTCAGTTCATAACAGTGTGTAGGAAGTTGTTTGATAAAGTGGGCAAAGCTTATACATGGGCCAGAAGGCAAAACATAGGAAACTACATGAAAACATGATTAATTCAGTGAAAATGACTGTAAACAGATGAGAACTTGTTTTAAAACAGCTGAAAGAGATTCTCCAAGTCAGTTCTTAGTGTAGAAAAGGTAGCTAAATCCGGGAAATCCTTAATTCGAGTTAAGATCACATAAAACCCTGTATGAATCCTATATTGTTTACTTAAAGGAGACTAGAGTGGTAAATGTATGTTATACAAGGCAGAATACCATTGAAATAGAGAAATAAACACGTTCAGCAGCTTTGGAAAGCCTTACACTTCACTGAAATGTAGTACTACACTCTATAACACAGTTGAGAGACAATGTTCCCGAGCTGCCTCATTCCTTAACAGTGTGTAGGAAGTTGTTTGATAAAGTGGGCAAAGCTTATACATGGGCCAGAAGGCAGAACATAGGAAACTACATGAAAACATGAATAATTCAGTGAAAATGTCTGTAAACAGATGACAACTTGTTTCAGAACACCTGAAAGAGATTCTCCAAGTCAATTCTTATTGTAGAAAAGGTAGCTATGATAAGAAAAATCCTTAATACGAGTTAAGATCACATGAAACACTGTATGAATCCTATATTCTTTACTTAAAGGAGCCTAGAGTGGTAAATGTGTGTTATACAAGGCAGAATACCATTGAAATAGAGAAAGAAACACGTTCGGCAGCTTTGGAAAGCCTTACACTTCACTGAAATGTAGTACTACACTCCATAACACAGTTGAGAGACAATGTTCCCGAGCTGCCTCAGTTCATAACAGTGTGTAGGAAGTTGTTTGATAAAGTGGGCAAAGCTTATACTTGGACCAGAAGGCAGAATATAGAAAACTACATGAACACATGAATAATTCAGTGAAAATGTCTGTAAACCGATGAGAACTTGTTTTAAAACAGCTGAAAGAGATTCTCCAAGTCAGTTCTTAGTGTAGAAAAGGTAGCTAAATCCGTGAAATCCTTAATTCGAGTTAAGATCACATGAAACACTGTATGAATCCTATATTGTTTACTTAAAGGAGACTAGAGTGGTAAATGTGTGTTATACAAGGCAGAATACCATTGAAATAGAGAAAGAAACACGTTCGGCAGCTTTGGAAAGCCTTACACTTCACTGAAATGTAGTACTACACTCTATAACACAGTTGAGAGACAATGTTCCCGAGCTGCCTCAGTTCATAACAGTGTGTAGGAAGTTGTTTGATAAAGTGGGCAAAGCTTATACATGGGCCAGAAGGCAGAACATAGGAAACTACATGAAAACATGAATAATTCAGTGAAAATGACTGTAAACAGATGAGAACTTGTTTAGAACAGCTGAAAGAGAATCTCCAAGTCAGTTCTTAGTGTAGAAAAGGTAGCTAAGATAAGTGAAATCCTTAATTCCAGGTAAGATCTCATGAAACACTGTATGAATCCTATATTCTTTACTTAAAGGAGACTAGAGTGGTAAATGTGTGTTATACAAGGCAGAATACCATTGAAATAGAGAAATAAACACGTTCAGCAGCTTTGGAAAGCCTTACACTTCACTGAAATGTAGTACTACACTCTATAACACAGTTGAGAGACAATGTTCCCTAGCTGCCTCATTCCTTAACAGTGTGTAGGAAGTTGTTTGATAAAGTGGGCAAAGCTTATACTTGGACCAGAAGGCAGAATATAGGAAACTACATGAACACATGAATAATTCAGTGAAAATGTCTGTAAAAAGATGACAACTTGTTTCAGAACACCTGAAAGAGATTCTCCAAGTCAGTTCTTAGTGTAGAAAAGGTAGCTAAGATAAGAAAAATCCTTAATACCAGTTAAGATCACATGAAACACTGTATGAATCCTATATTCTTTACTTAAAGGAGACTAGAGTGGTAAATGTGTGTTATACAAGGCAGAATACCATTGAAATAGAGAAAGAAACACGTTCGGCAGCTTTGGAAAGCCTTACACTTCACTGAAATGTAGTACTACACTCCATAACACAGTTGAGAGACAATGTTCCCGAGCTGCCTCAGTTCATAACAGTGTGTAGGAAGTTGTTTGATAAAGTGGGCAAAGCTTATACATGGGCCAGAAGGCAAAACATAGGAAACTACATGAAAACATGAATAATTCAGTGAAAATGACTGTAAACAGATGAGAACTTGTTTAGAACAGCTGAAAGAGATTCTCCAAGTCAGTTCTTAGTGTAGAAAAGGTAGCTAAGATCCGGGAAATCCTTAATTCGAGTTAAGATTACATGAAAAACTGTATGAATCCTATATTCTTTACTTAAAGGAGACTAGAGTGGTAAATGTGTGTTATACAAGGCAGAATACCATTGAAATAGAGAAAGAAACACGTTCGGCAGCATTGGAAAGCCTTACACTTCACAGAAATGTAGTACTACACTCTATAACACAGTTGAGAGACAATGTTCCCTAGCTACCTCAGTCCTTAACAGTGTGTAGGAAGTTGTTTGATAAAGTGGGCAAAGCTTATACTTGGACCAGAAGGCAGAATATAGAAAACTACATGAACACATGAATAATTCAGTGAAAATGTCTGTAAACCGATGAGAACTTGTTTAGAACAGCTGAAAGAGAATCTCCAAGTCAGTTCTTAGTGTAGAAAAGGTAGCTAAGATAAGTGAAATCCTTAATTCCTGGTAAGATCTCATGAAACACTGTATGAATCCTATATTCTTTACTTAAAGGAGACTAGAGTGGTAAATGTGTGTTATACAAGGCAGAATACCATTGAAATAGAGAAAGAAACACGTTCGGCAGCTTTGGAAAGCCTTACACTTCACTGAAATGTAGTACTACACTCCATAACACAGTTGAGAGACAATGTTCCCGAGCTGCCTCAGTTCATAACAGTGTGTAGGAAGTTGTTTGATAAAGTGGGCAAAGCTTATACATGGGCCAGAAGGCAAAACATAGGAAACTACATGAAAACATGATTAATTCAGTGAAAATGACTGTAAACAGATGAGAACTTGTTTTAAAACAGCTGAAAGAGATTCTCCAAGTCAGTTCTTAGTGTAGAAAAGGTAGCTAAATCCGGGAAATCCTTAATTCGAGTTAAGATCACATAAAACCCTGTATGAATCCTATATTGTTTACTTAAAGGAGACTAGAGTGGTAAATGTATGTTATACAAGGCAGAATACCATTGAAATAGAGAAATAAACACGTTCAGCAGCTTTGGAAAGCCTTACACTTCACTGAAATGTAGTACTACACTCTATAACACAGTTGAGAGACAATGTTCCCGAGCTGCCTCATTCCTTAACAGTGTGTAGGAAGTTGTTTGATAAAGTGGGCAAAGCTTATACATGGGCCAGAAGGCAGAACATAGGAAACTACATGAAAACATGAATAATTCAGTGAAAATGTCTGTAAACAGATGACAACTTGTTTCAGAACACCTGAAAGAGATTCTCCAAGTCAATTCTTATTGTAGAAAAGGTAGCTATGATAAGAAAAATCCTTAATACGAGTTAAGATCACATGAAACACTGTATGAATCCTATATTCTTTACTTAAAGGAGCCTAGAGTGGTAAATGTGTGTTATACAAGGCAGAATACCATTGAAATAGAGAAAGAAACACGTTCGGCAGCTTTGGAAAGCCTTACACTTCACTGAAATGTAGTACTACACTCCATAACACAGTTGAGAGACAATGTTCCCGAGCTGCCTCAGTTCATAACAGTGTGTAGGAAGTTGTTTGATAAAGTGGGCAAAGCTTATACTTGGACCAGAAGGCAGAATATAGAAAACTACATGAACACATGAATAATTCAGTGAAAATGTCTGTAAACCGATGAGAACTTGTTTTAAAACAGCTGAAAGAGATTCTCCAAGTCAGTTCTTAGTGTAGAAAAGGTAGCTAAATCCGTGAAATCCTTAATTCGAGTTAAGATCACATGAAACACTGTATGAATCCTATATTGTTTACTTAAAGGAGACTAGAGTGGTAAATGTGTGTTATACAAGGCAGAATACCATTGAAATAGAGAAAGAAACACGTTCGGCAGCTTTGGAAAGCCTTACACTTCACTGAAATGTAGTACTACACTCTATAACACAGTTGAGAGACAATGTTCCCGAGCTGCCTCAGTTCATAACAGTGTGTAGGAAGTTGTTTGATAAAGTGGGCAAAGCTTATACATGGGCCAGAAGGCAGAACATAGGAAACTACATGAAAACATGAATAATTCAGTGAAAATGACTGTAAACAGATGAGAACTTGTTTAGAACAGCTGAAAGAGAATCTCCAAGTCAGTTCTTAGTGTAGAAAAGGTAGCTAAGATAAGTGAAATCCTTAATTCCAGGTAAGATCTCATGAAACACTGTATGAATCCTATATTCTTTACTTAAAGGAGACTAGAGTGGTAAATGTGTGTTATACAAGGCAGAATACCATTGAAATAGAGAAATAAACACGTTCAGCAGCTTTGGAAAGCCTTACACTTCACTGAAATGTAGTACTACACTCTATAACACAGTTGAGAGACAATGTTCCCTAGCTGCCTCATTCCTTAACAGTGTGTAGGAAGTTGTTTGATAAAGTGGGCAAAGCTTATACTTGGACCAGAAGGCAGAATATAGGAAACTACATGAACACATGAATAATTCAGTGAAAATGTCTGTAAAAAGATGAGAACTTGTTTCAGAACACCTGAAAGAGATTCTCCAAGTCAGTTCTTAGTGTAGAAAAGGTAGCTAAGATAAGAAAAATCCTTAATACCAGTTAAGATCACATGAAACACTGTATGAATCCTATATTCTTTACTTAAAGGAGCCTAGAGTGGTAAATGTGTGTTATACAAGGCAGAATACCATTGAAATAGAGAAAGAAACACGTTCGGCAGCTTTGGAAAGCCTTACACTTCACTGAAATGTAGTACTACACTCCATAACACAGTTGAGAGACAATGTTCCCGAGCTGCCTCAGTTCATAACAGTGTGTAGGAAGTTGTTTGATAAAGTGGGCAAAGCTTATACATGGGCCAGAAGGCAAAACATAGGAAACTACATGAAAACATGAATAATTCAGTGAAAATGACTGTAAACAGATGAGAACTTGTTTAGAACAGCTGAAAGAGATTCTCCAAGTCAGTTCTTAGTGTAGAAAAGGTAGCTAAGATCCGGGAAATCCTTAATTCGAGTTAAGATTACATGAAAAACTGTATGAATCCTATATTCTTCACTTAAAGGAGACTAGAGTGGTAAATGTGTGTTATACAAGGCAGAATACCATTGAAATAGAGAAAGAAACACGTTCGGCAGCATTGGAAAGCCTTACACTTCACAGAAATGTAGTACTACACTCTATAACACAGTTGAGAGACAATGTTCCCTAGCTACCTCAGTCCTTAACAGTGTGTAGGAAGTTGTTTGATAAAGTGGGCAAAGCTTATACTTGGACCAGAAGGCAGAATATAGAAAACTACATGAACACATGAATAATTCAGTGAAAATGTCTGTAAACCGATGAGAACTTGTTTAGAACAGCTGAAAGAGAATCTCCAAGTCAGTTCTTAGTGTAGAAAAGGTAGCTAAGATAAGTGAAATCCTTAATTCCTGGTAAGATCTCATGAAACACTGTATGAATCCTATATTCTTTACTTAAAGGAGACTAGAGTGGTAAATGTGTGTTATACAAGGCAGAATACCATTGAAATAGAGAAAGAAACACGTTCGGCAGCTTTGGAAAGCCTTACACTTCACTGAAATGTAGTACTACACTCCATAACACAGTTGAGAGACAATGTTCCCGAGCTGCCTCAGTTCATAACAGTGTGTAGGAAGTTGTTTGATAAAGTGGGCAAAGCTTATACATGGGCCAGAAGGCAAAACATAGGAAACTACATGAAAACATGATTAATTCAGTGAAAATGACTGTAAACAGATGAGAACTTGTTTTAAAACAGCTGAAAGAGATTCTCCAAGTCAGTTCTTAGTGTAGAAAAGGTAGCTAAATCCGGGAAATCCTTAATTCGAGTTAAGATCACATAAAACCCTGTATGAATCCTATATTGTTTACTTAAAGGAGACTAGAGTGGTAAATGTATGTTATACAAGGCAGAATACCATTGAAATAGAGAAATAAACACGTTCAGCAGCTTTGGAAAGCCTTACACTTCACTGAAATGTAGTACTACACTCTATAACACAGTTGAGAGACAATGTTCCCGAGCTGCCTCATTCCTTAACAGTGTGTAGGAAGTTGTTTGATAAAGTGGGCAAAGCTTATACATGGGCCAGAAGGCAGAACATAGGAAACTACATGAAAACATGAATAATTCAGTGAAAATGTCTGTAAACAGATGACAACTTGTTTCAGAACACCTGAAAGAGATTCTCCAAGTCAATTCTTATTGTAGAAAAGGTAGCTATGATAAGAAAAATCCTTAATACGAGTTAAGATCACATGAAACACTGTATGAATCCTATATTCTTTACTTAAAGGAGCCTAGAGTGGTAAATGTGTGTTATACAAGGCAGAATACCATTGAAATAGAGAAAGAAACACGTTCGGCAGCTTTGGAAAGCCTTACACTTCACTGAAATGTAGTACTACACTCCATAACACAGTTGAGAGACAATGTTCCCGAGCTGCCTCAGTTCATAACAGTGTGTAGGAAGTTGTTTGATAAAGTGGGCAAAGCTTATACTTGGACCAGAAGGCAGAATATAGAAAACTACATGAACACATGAATAATTCAGTGAAAATGTCTGTAAACCGATGAGAACTTGTTTTAAAACAGCTGAAAGAGATTCTCCAAGTCAGTTCTTAGTGTAGAAAAGGTAGCTAAATCCGTGAAATCCTTAATTCGAGTTAAGATCACATGAAACACTGTATGAATCCTATATTGTTTACTTAAAGGAGACTAGAGTGGTAAATGTGTGTTATACAAGGCAGAATACCATTGAAATAGAGAAAGAAACACGTTCGGCAGCTTTGGAAAGCCTTACACTTCACTGAAATGTAGTACTACACTCTATAACACAGTTGAGAGACAATGTTCCCGAGCTGCCTCAGTTCATAACAGTGTGTAGGAAGTTGTTTGATAAAGTGGGCAAAGCTTATACATGGGCCAGAAGGCAGAACATAGGAAACTACATGAAAACATGAATAATTCAGTGAAAATGACTGTAAACAGATGAGAACTTGTTTAGAACAGCTGAAAGAGAATCTCCAAGTCAGTTCTTAGTGTAGAAAAGGTAGCTAAGATAAGTGAAATCCTTAATTCCAGGTAAGATCTCATGAAACACTGTATGAATCCTATATTCTTTACTTAAAGGAGACTAGAGTGGTAAATGTGTGTTATACAAGGCAGAATACCATTGAAATAGAGAAATAAACACGTTCAGCAGCTTTGGAAAGCCTTACACTTCACTGAAATGTAGTACTACACTCTATAACACAGTTGAGAGACAATGTTCCCTAGCTGCCTCATTCCTTAACAGTGTGTAGGAAGTTGTTTGATAAAGTGGGCAAAGCTTATACTTGGACCAGAAGGCAGAATATAGGAAACTACATGAACACATGAATAATTCAGTGAAAATGTCTGTAAAAAGATGAGAACTTGTTTCAGAACACCTGAAAGAGATTCTCCAAGTCAGTTCTTAGTGTAGAAAAGGTAGCTAAGATAAGAAAAATCCTTAATACCAGTTAAGATCACATGAAACACTGTATGAATCCTATATTCTTTACTTAAAGGAGCCTAGAGTGGTAAATGTGTGTTATACAAGGCAGAATACCATTGAAATAGAGAAAGAAACACGTTCGGCAGCTTTGGAAAGCCTTACACTTCACTGAAATGTAGTACTACACTCCATAACACAGTTGAGAGACAATGTTCCCGAGCTGCCTCAGTTCATAACAGTGTGTAGGAAGTTGTTTGATAAAGTGGGCAAAGCTTATACATGGGCCAGAAGGCAAAACATAGGAAACTACATGAAAACATGAATAATTCAGTGAAAATGACTGTAAACAGATGAGAACTTGTTTAGAACAGCTGAAAGAGATTCTCCAAGTCAGTTCTTAGTGTAGAAAAGGTAGCTAAGATCCGGGAAATCCTTAATTCGAGTTAAGATTACATGAAAAACTGTATGAATCCTATATTCTTCACTTAAAGGAGACTAGAGTGGTAAATGTGTGTTATACAAGGCAGAATACCATTGAAATAGAGAAAGAAACACGTTCGGCAGCATTGGAAAGCCTTACACTTCACAGAAATGTAGTACTACACTCTATAACACAGTTGAGAGACAATGTTCCCTAGCTACCTCAGTCCTTAACAGTGTGTAGGAAGTTGTTTGATAAAGTGGGCAAAGCTTATACTTGGACCAGAAGGCAGAATATAGAAAACTACATGAACACATGAATAATTCAGTGAAAATGTCTGTAAACCGATGAGAACTTGTTTAGAACAGCTGAAAGAGAATCTCCAAGTCAGTTCTTAGTGTAGAAAAGGTAGCTAAGATAAGTGAAATCCTTAATTCCTGGTAAGATCTCATGAAACACTGTATGAATCCTATATTCTTTACTTAAAGGAGACTAGAGTGGTAAATGTGTGTTATACAAGGCAGAATACCATTGAAATAGAGAAAGAAACACGTTCGGCAGCTTTGGAAAGCCTTACACTTCACTGAAATGTAGTACTACACTCCATAACACAGTTGAGAGACAATGTTCCCGAGCTGCCTCAGTTCATAACAGTGTGTAGGAAGTTGTTTGATAAAGTGGGCAAAGCTTATACATGGGCCAGAAGGCAAAACATAGGAAACTACATGAAAACATGATTAATTCAGTGAAAATGACTGTAAACAGATGAGAACTTGTTTTAAAACAGCTGAAAGAGATTCTCCAAGTCAGTTCTTAGTGTAGAAAAGGTAGCTAAATCCGGGAAATCCTTAATTCGAGTTAAGATCACATAAAACCCTGTATGAATCCTATATTGTTTACTTAAAGGAGACTAGAGTGGTAAATGTATGTTATACAAGGCAGAATACCATTGAAATAGAGAAATAAACACGTTCAGCAGCTTTGGAAAGCCTTACACTTCACTGAAATGTAGTACTACACTCTATAACACAGTTGAGAGACAATGTTCCCGAGCTGCCTCATTCCTTAACAGTGTGTAGGAAGTTGTTTGATAAAGTGGGCAAAGCTTATACATGGGCCAGAAGGCAGAACATAGGAAACTACATGAAAACATGAATAATTCAGTGAAAATGTCTGTAAACAGATGACAACTTGTTTCAGAACACCTGAAAGAGATTCTCCAAGTCAATTCTTATTGTAGAAAAGGTAGCTATGATAAGAAAAATCCTTAATACGAGTTAAGATCACATGAAACACTGTATGAATCCTATATTCTTTACTTAAAGGAGCCTAGAGTGGTAAATGTGTGTTATACAAGGCAGAATACCATTGAAATAGAGAAAGAAACACGTTCGGCAGCTTTGGAAAGCCTTACACTTCACTGAAATGTAGTACTACACTCCATAACACAGTTGAGAGACAATGTTCCCGAGCTGCCTCAGTTCATAACAGTGTGTAGGAAGTTGTTTGATAAAGTGGGCAAAGCTTATACTTGGACCAGAAGGCAGAATATAGAAAACTACATGAACACATGAATAATTCAGTGAAAATGTCTGTAAACCGATGAGAACTTGTTTTAAAACAGCTGAAAGAGATTCTCCAAGTCAGTTCTTAGTGTAGAAAAGGTAGCTAAATCCGTGAAATCCTTAATTCGAGTTAAGATCACATGAAACACTGTATGAATCCTATATTGTTTACTTAAAGGAGACTAGAGTGGTAAATGTGTGTTATACAAGGCAGAATACCATTGAAATAGAGAAAGAAACACGTTCGGCAGCTTTGGAAAGCCTTACACTTCACTGAAATGTAGTACTACACTCTATAACACAGTTGAGAGACAATGTTCCCGAGCTGCCTCAGTTCATAACAGTGTGTAGGAAGTTGTTTGATAAAGTGGGCAAAGCTTATACATGGGCCAGAAGGCAGAACATAGGAAACTACATGAAAACATGAATAATTCAGTGAAAATGACTGTAAACAGATGAGAACTTGTTTAGAACAGCTGAAAGAGAATCTCCAAGTCAGTTCTTAGTGTAGAAAAGGTAGCTAAGATAAGTGAAATCCTTAATTCCAGGTAAGATCTCATGAAACACTGTATGAATCCTATATTCTTTACTTAAAGGAGACTAGAGTGGTAAATGTGTGTTATACAAGGCAGAATACCATTGAAATAGAGAAATAAACACGTTCAGCAGCTTTGGAAAGCCTTACACTTCACTGAAATGTAGTACTACACTCTATAACACAGTTGAGAGACAATGTTCCCTAGCTGCCTCATTCCTTAACAGTGTGTAGGAAGTTGTTTGATAAAGTGGGCAAAGCTTATACTTGGACCAGAAGGCAGAATATAGGAAACTACATGAACACATGAATAATTCAGTGAAAATGTCTGTAAAAAGATGAGAACTTGTGTCAGAACACCTGAAAGAGATTCTCCAAGTCAGTTCTTAGTGTAGAAAAGGTAGCTAAGATAAGAAAAATCCTTAATACGAGTTAAGATCACATGAAACACTGTATGAATCCTATATTCTTTACTTAAAGGAGCCTAGAGTGGTAAATGTGTGTTATACAAGGTAGAATACCATTGAAATAGAGAAAGAAACACGTTCGGCAGCTTTGGAAAGCCTTACACTTCACTGAAATGTAGTACTACACTCCATAACACAGTTGAGAGACAATGTTCCCGAGCTGCCTCAGTTCATAACAGTGTGTAGGAAGTTGTTTGATAAAGTGGGCAAAGCTTATACATGGGCCAGAAGGCAAAACATAGGAAACTACATGAAAACATGAATAATTCAGTGAAAATGACTGTAAACAGATGAGAACTTGTTTAGAACAGCTGAAAGAGATTCTCCAAGTCAGTTCTTAGTGTAGAAAAGGTAGCTAAGATCCGGGAAATCCTTAATTCGAGTTAAGATTACATGAAAAACTGTATGAATCCTATATTCTTTACTTAAAGGAGACTAGAGTGGTAAATGTGTGTTATACAAGGCAGAATACCATTGAAATAGAGAAAGAAACACGTTCGGCAGCATTGGAAAGCCTTACACTTCACAGAAATGTAGTACTACACTCTATAACACAGTTGAGAGACAATGTTCCCTAGCTACCTCATTCCTTAACAGTGTGTAGGAAGTTGTTTGATAAAGTGGGCAAAGCTTATACTTGGACCAGAAGGCAGAATATAGAAAACTACATGAACACATGAATAATTCAGTGAAAATGTCTGTAAACCGATGAGAACTTGTTTAGAACAGCTGAAAGAGAATCTCCAAGTCAGTTCTTAGTGTAGAAAAGGTAGCTAAGATAAGTGAAATCCTTAATTCCTGGTAAGATCTCATGAAACACTATATGAATCCTATATTCTTTACTTAAAGGAGACTAGAGTGGTAAATGTGTGTTATACAAGGCAGAATACCATTGAAATAGAGAAATAAACACGTTCAGCAGCTTTGGAAAGCCTTACACTTCACTGAAATGTAGTACTACACTCTATAACACAGTTGAGAGACAATGTTCCCGAGCTGCCTCATTCCTTAACAGTGTGTAGGAAGTTGTTTGATAAAGTGGGCAAAGCTTATACTTGGCCCAGAAGGCAGAATATAGGAAACTACGTGAACACATGAATAATTCAGTGAAAATGTCTGTAAACAGATGAGAACTTGTTTCAAAACACCTGAAAGGGATTCTCCAAGTCAGTTCTTAGTGTAGAAAAGGTAGCTAAGATAAGAAAAATCCTTAATTCGAGTTAAGATCACATGAAACACTGTATGAATCCTATATTCTTTACTTAAAGGAGACTAGAGTGGTAAATGTGTGTTATACAAGGCAGAATACCATTGAAATAGAGAAAGAAACACGTTCGGCAGCTTTGGAAAGCCTTACACTTCACTGAAATGTAGTACTACACTCCATAACACAGTTGAGAGACAATGTTCCCGAGCTGCCTCAGTTCATAACAGTGTGTAGGAAGTTGTTTGATAAAGTGGGCAAAGCTTATGCATGGGCCAGAAGACAGAACATAGGAAACTACATGAAAACATGAATAATTCAGTGAAAATGACTGTAAAGAGATGAGAACTTGTTTAGAACAGCTGAAAGAGAATCTCCAAGTCAGTTCTTAGTGTAGAAAAGGTAGCTAAATCCGTGAAATCCTTAATTCGAGTTAAGATTACATGAAAAACTGTATGAATCCTATATTCTTCACTTAAAGGAGACTAGAGTGGTAAATGTGTGTTATACAAGGCAGAATACCATTGAAATAGAGAAAGAAACACGTTCGGCAGCATTGGAAAGCCTTACACTTCACAGAAATGTAGTACTACACTCTATAACACAGTTGAGAGACAATGTTCCCTAGCTACCTCAGTCCTTAACAGTGTGTAGGAAGTTGTTTGATAAAGTGGGCAAAGCTTATACTTGGACCAGAAGGCAGAATATAGAAAACTACATGAACACATGAATAATTCAGTGAAAATGTCTGTAAACCGATGAGAACTTGTTTAGAACAGCTGAAAGAGAATCTCCAAGTCAGTTCTTAGTGTAGAAAAGGTAGCTAAGATAAGTGAAATCCTTAATTCCTGGTAAGATCTCATGAAACACTGTATGAATCCTATATTCTTTACTTAAAGGAGACTAGAGTGGTAAATGTGTGTTATACAAGGCAGAATACCATTGAAATAGAGAAAGAAACACGTTCGGCAGCTTTGGAAAGCCTTACACTTCACTGAAATGTAGTACTACACTCCATAACACAGTTGAGAGACAATGTTCCCGAGCTGCCTCAGTTCATAACAGTGTGTAGGAAGTTGTTTGATAAAGTGGGCAAAGCTTATACATGGGCCAGAAGGCAAAACATAGGAAACTACATGAAAACATGATTAATTCAGTGAAAATGACTGTAAACAGATGAGAACTTGTTTTAAAACAGCTGAAAGAGATTCTCCAAGTCAGTTCTTAGTGTAGAAAAGGTAGCTAAATCCGGGAAATCCTTAATTCGAGTTAAGATCACATAAAACCCTGTATGAATCCTATATTGTTTACTTAAAGGAGACTAGAGTGGTAAATGTATGTTATACAAGGCAGAATACCATTGAAATAGAGAAATAAACACGTTCAGCAGCTTTGGAAAGCCTTACACTTCACTGAAATGTAGTACTACACTCTATAACACAGTTGAGAGACAATGTTCCCGAGCTGCCTCATTCCTTAACAGTGTGTAGGAAGTTGTTTGATAAAGTGGGCAAAGCTTATACATGGGCCAGAAGGCAGAACATAGGAAACTACATGAAAACATGAATAATTCAGTGAAAATGTCTGTAAACAGATGACAACTTGTTTCAGAACACCTGAAAGAGATTCTCCAAGTCAATTCTTATTGTAGAAAAGGTAGCTATGATAAGAAAAATCCTTAATACGAGTTAAGATCACATGAAACACTGTATGAATCCTATATTCTTTACTTAAAGGAGCCTAGAGTGGTAAATGTGTGTTATACAAGGCAGAATACCATTGAAATAGAGAAAGAAACACGTTCGGCAGCTTTGGAAAGCCTTACACTTCACTGAAATGTAGTACTACACTCCATAACACAGTTGAGAGACAATGTTCCCGAGCTGCCTCAGTTCATAACAGTGTGTAGGAAGTTGTTTGATAAAGTGGGCAAAGCTTATACTTGGACCAGAAGGCAGAATATAGAAAACTACATGAACACATGAATAATTCAGTGAAAATGTCTGTAAACCGATGAGAACTTGTTTTAAAACAGCTGAAAGAGATTCTCCAAGTCAGTTCTTAGTGTAGAAAAGGTAGCTAAATCCGTGAAATCCTTAATTCGAGTTAAGATCACATGAAACACTGTATGAATCCTATATTGTTTACTTAAAGGAGACTAGAGTGGTAAATGTGTGTTATACAAGGCAGAATACCATTGAAATAGAGAAAGAAACACGTTCGGCAGCTTTGGAAAGCCTTACACTTCACTGAAATGTAGTACTACACTCTATAACACAGTTGAGAGACAATGTTCCCGAGCTGCCTCAGTTCATAACAGTGTGTAGGAAGTTGTTTGATAAAGTGGGCAAAGCTTATACATGGGCCAGAAGGCAGAACATAGGAAACTACATGAAAACATGAATAATTCAGTGAAAATGACTGTAAACAGATGAGAACTTGTTTAGAACAGCTGAAAGAGAATCTCCAAGTCAGTTCTTAGTGTAGAAAAGGTAGCTAAGATAAGTGAAATCCTTAATTCCAGGTAAGATCTCATGAAACACTGTATGAATCCTATATTCTTTACTTAAAGGAGACTAGAGTGGTAAATGTGTGTTATACAAGGCAGAATACCATTGAAATAGAGAAATAAACACGTTCAGCAGCTTTGGAAAGCCTTACACTTCACTGAAATGTAGTACTACACTCTATAACACAGTTGAGAGACAATGTTCCCTAGCTGCCTCATTCCTTAACAGTGTGTAGGAAGTTGTTTGATAAAGTGGGCAAAGCTTATACTTGGACCAGAAGGCAGAATATAGGAAACTACATGAACACATGAATAATTCAGTGAAAATGTCTGTAAAAAGATGAGAACTTGTTTCAGAACACCTGAAAGAGATTCTCCAAGTCAGTTCTTAGTGTAGAAAAGGTAGCTAAGATAAGAAAAATCCTTAATACCAGTTAAGATCACATGAAACACTGTATGAATCCTATATTCTTTACTTAAAGGAGCCTAGAGTGGTAAATGTGTGTTATACAAGGCAGAATACCATTGAAATAGAGAAAGAAACACGTTCGGCAGCTTTGGAAAGCCTTACACTTCACTGAAATGTAGTACTACACTCCATAACACAGTTGAGAGACAATGTTCCCGAGCTGCCTCAGTTCATAACAGTGTGTAGGAAGTTGTTTGATAAAGTGGGCAAAGCTTATACATGGGCCAGAAGGCAAAACATAGGAAACTACATGAAAACATGAATAATTCAGTGAAAATGACTGTAAACAGATGAGAACTTGTTTAGAACAGCTGAAAGAGATTCTCCAAGTCAGTTCTTAGTGTAGAAAAGGTAGCTAAGATCCGGGAAATCCTTAATTCGAGTTAAGATTACATGAAAAACTGTATGAATCCTATATTCTTCACTTAAAGGAGACTAGAGTGGTAAATGTGTGTTATACAAGGCAGAATACCATTGAAATAGAGAAAGAAACACGTTCGGCAGCATTGGAAAGCCTTACACTTCACAGAAATGTAGTACTACACTCTATAACACAGTTGAGAGACAATGTTCCCTAGCTACCTCAGTCCTTAACAGTGTGTAGGAAGTTGTTTGATAAAGTGGGCAAAGCTTATACTTGGACCAGAAGGCAGAATATAGAAAACTACATGAACACATGAATAATTCAGTGAAAATGTCTGTAAACCGATGAGAACTTGTTTAGAACAGCTGAAAGAGAATCTCCAAGTCAGTTCTTAGTGTAGAAAAGGTAGCTAAGATAAGTGAAATCCTTAATTCCTGGTAAGATCTCATGAAACACTGTATGAATCCTATATTCTTTACTTAAAGGAGACTAGAGTGGTAAATGTGTGTTATACAAGGCAGAATACCATTGAAATAGAGAAAGAAACACGTTCGGCAGCTTTGGAAAGCCTTACACTTCACTGAAATGTAGTACTACACTCCATAACACAGTTGAGAGACAATGTTCCCGAGCTGCCTCAGTTCATAACAGTGTGTAGGAAGTTGTTTGATAAAGTGGGCAAAGCTTATACATGGGCCAGAAGGCAAAACATAGGAAACTACATGAAAACATGATTAATTCAGTGAAAATGACTGTAAACAGATGAGAACTTGTTTTAAAACAGCTGAAAGAGATTCTCCAAGTCAGTTCTTAGTGTAGAAAAGGTAGCTAAATCCGGGAAATCCTTAATTCGAGTTAAGATCACATAAAACCCTGTATGAATCCTATATTGTTTACTTAAAGGAGACTAGAGTGGTAAATGTATGTTATACAAGGCAGAATACCATTGAAATAGAGAAATAAACACGTTCAGCAGCTTTGGAAAGCCTTACACTTCACTGAAATGTAGTACTACACTCTATAACACAGTTGAGAGACAATGTTCCCGAGCTGCCTCATTCCTTAACAGTGTGTAGGAAGTTGTTTGATAAAGTGGGCAAAGCTTATACATGGGCCAGAAGGCAGAACATAGGAAACTACATGAAAACATGAATAATTCAGTGAAAATGTCTGTAAACAGATGACAACTTGTTTCAGAACACCTGAAAGAGATTCTCCAAGTCAATTCTTATTGTAGAAAAGGTAGCTATGATAAGAAAAATCCTTAATACGAGTTAAGATCACATGAAACACTGTATGAATCCTATATTCTTTACTTAAAGGAGCCTAGAGTGGTAAATGTGTGTTATACAAGGCAGAATACCATTGAAATAGAGAAAGAAACACGTTCGGCAGCTTTGGAAAGCCTTACACTTCACTGAAATGTAGTACTACACTCCATAACACAGTTGAGAGACAATGTTCCCGAGCTGCCTCAGTTCATAACAGTGTGTAGGAAGTTGTTTGATAAAGTGGGCAAAGCTTATACTTGGACCAGAAGGCAGAATATAGAAAACTACATGAACACATGAATAATTCAGTGAAAATGTCTGTAAACCGATGAGAACTTGTTTTAAAACAGCTGAAAGAGATTCTCCAAGTCAGTTCTTAGTGTAGAAAAGGTAGCTAAATCCGTGAAATCCTTAATTCGAGTTAAGATCACATGAAACACTGTATGAATCCTATATTGTTTACTTAAAGGAGACTAGAGTGGTAAATGTGTGTTATACAAGGCAGAATACCATTGAAATAGAGAAAGAAACACGTTCGGCAGCTTTGGAAAGCCTTACACTTCACTGAAATGTAGTACTACACTCTATAACACAGTTGAGAGACAATGTTCCCGAGCTGCCTCAGTTCATAACAGTGTGTAGGAAGTTGTTTGATAAAGTGGGCAAAGCTTATACATGGGCCAGAAGGCAGAACATAGGAAACTACATGAAAACATGAATAATTCAGTGAAAATGACTGTAAACAGATGAGAACTTGTTTAGAACAGCTGAAAGAGAATCTCCAAGTCAGTTCTTAGTGTAGAAAAGGTAGCTAAGATAAGTGAAATCCTTAATTCCAGGTAAGATCTCATGAAACACTGTATGAATCCTATATTCTTTACTTAAAGGAGACTAGAGTGGTAAATGTGTGTTATACAAGGCAGAATACCATTGAAATAGAGAAATAAACACGTTCAGCAGCTTTGGAAAGCCTTACACTTCACTGAAATGTAGTACTACACTCTATAACACAGTTGAGAGACAATGTTCCCTAGCTGCCTCATTCCTTAACAGTGTGTAGGAAGTTGTTTGATAAAGTGGGCAAAGCTTATACTTGGACCAGAAGGCAGAATATAGGAAACTACATGAACACATGAATAATTCAGTGAAAATGTCTGTAAAAAGATGAGAACTTGTGTCAGAACACCTGAAAGAGATTCTCCAAGTCAGTTCTTAGTGTAGAAAAGGTAGCTAAGATAAGAAAAATCCTTAATACGAGTTAAGATCACATGAAACACTGTATGAATCCTATATTCTTTACTTAAAGGAGCCTAGAGTGGTAAATGTGTGTTATACAAGGTAGAATACCATTGAAATAGAGAAAGAAACACGTTCGGCAGCTTTGGAAAGCCTTACACTTCACTGAAATGTAGTACTACACTCCATAACACAGTTGAGAGACAATGTTCCCGAGCTGCCTCAGTTCATAACAGTGTGTAGGAAGTTGTTTGATAAAGTGGGCAAAGCTTATACATGGGCCAGAAGGCAAAACATAGGAAACTACATGAAAACATGAATAATTCAGTGAAAATGACTGTAAACAGATGAGAACTTGTTTAGAACAGCTGAAAGAGATTCTCCAAGTCAGTTCTTAGTGTAGAAAAGGTAGCTAAGATCCGGGAAATCCTTAATTCGAGTTAAGATTACATGAAAAACTGTATGAATCCTATATTCTTTACTTAAAGGAGACTAGAGTGGTAAATGTGTGTTATACAAGGCAGAATACCATTGAAATAGAGAAAGAAACACGTTCGGCAGCATTGGAAAGCCTTACACTTCACAGAAATGTAGTACTACACTCTATAACACAGTTGAGAGACAATGTTCCCTAGCTACCTCATTCCTTAACAGTGTGTAGGAAGTTGTTTGATAAAGTGGGCAAAGCTTATACTTGGACCAGAAGGCAGAATATAGAAAACTACATGAACACATGAATAATTCAGTGAAAATGTCTGTAAACCGATGAGAACTTGTTTAGAACAGCTGAAAGAGAATCTCCAAGTCAGTTCTTAGTGTAGAAAAGGTAGCTAAGATAAGTGAAATCCTTAATTCCTGGTAAGATCTCATGAAACACTATATGAATCCTATATTCTTTACTTAAAGGAGACTAGAGTGGTAAATGTGTGTTATACAAGGCAGAATACCATTGAAATAGAGAAATAAACACGTTCAGCAGCTTTGGAAAGCCTTACACTTCACTGAAATGTAGTACTACACTCTATAACACAGTTGAGAGACAATGTTCCCGAGCTGCCTCATTCCTTAACAGTGTGTAGGAAGTTGTTTGATAAAGTGGGCAAAGCTTATACTTGGCCCAGAAGGCAGAATATAGGAAACTACGTGAACACATGAATAATTCAGTGAAAATGTCTGTAAACAGATGAGAACTTGTTTCAAAACACCTGAAAGGGATTCTCCAAGTCAGTTCTTAGTGTAGAAAAGGTAGCTAAGATAAGAAAAATCCTTAATTCGAGTTAAGATCACATGAAACACTGTATGAATCCTATATTCTTTACTTAAAGGAGACTAGAGTGGTAAATGTGTGTTATACAAGGCAGAATACCATTGAAATAGAGAAAGAAACACGTTCGGCAGCTTTGGAAAGCCTTACACTTCACTGAAATGTAGTACTACACTCCATAACACAGTTGAGAGACAATGTTCCCGAGCTGCCTCAGTTCATAACAGTGTGTAGGAAGTTGTTTGATAAAGTGGGCAAAGCTTATGCATGGGCCAGAAGACAGAACATAGGAAACTACATGAAAACATGAATAATTCAGTGAAAATGACTGTAAAGAGATGAGAACTTGTTTAGAACAGCTGAAAGAGAATCTCCAAGTCAGTTCTTAGTGTAGAAAAGGTAGCTAAGATCCGGGAAATCCTTAATTCGAGTTAAGATTACATGAAACACTGTATGAATCCTATGTTCTTTACTTAAAGGAGACTAGAGTGGTAAATGTGTGTTATACAAGGCAGAATACCATTGAAATAGAGAAAGAAACACGTTCGGCAGCTTTGGAAAGCCTTACACTTCACAGAAATGTAGTACTACAGTCTATAACACAGTTGAGAGACAATGTTCCCTAGCTACCTTTTTCCTTAACAGTGTGTAGGAAGTTGTTTGATAAAGTGGGCAAAGCTTATACTTGGACCAGAAGGCAGAATATAGAAAACTACATGAACACATGAATAATTCAGTGAAAATGTCTGTAAACCGATGAGAACTTGTTTTAAAACAGCTGAAAGAGATTCTCCAAGTCAGTTCTTAGTGTAGAAAAGTTAGCTAAATCCGAGAAATCCTTAATTCGAGTTAAGATCACATGAAACCCTGTATGAATCCTATATTGTTTACTTAAAGGAGACTAGAGTGGTAAATGTGTGTTATACAAGGCAGAATACCATTGAAATAGAGAAAGAAACACGTTCGGCAGCTTTGGAAAGCCTTACACTTCACTGAAATGTAGTACTACACTCTATAACACAGTTGAGAGACAATGTTCCCGAGCTGCCTCATTCCTTAACAGTGTGTAGGAAGTTGTTTGATAAAGTGGGCAAAGCTTATACTTGGGCCAGAAGGCAGAATATAGGAAACTACATGAAAACATGAATAATTCAGTGAAAATGACTCTAAACAGATGAGAACTTGTTTAGAACAGCTGAAAGAGAATCTCCAAGGCACTTCTTTGTGTAGAAAAGGTAGCTAAGATAAGGGAAATCCTTAATTCCAGTTAAGATAACATCAAACACTGTATGAATCCTATATTCATTACTTAAAGGAGACTAGAGTGGTAAATGTGTGTTATACAAGGCAGAATACCATTGAAATAGAGAAAAGAAACACGTTGGGCAGCTTTGGAAAGCCTTATACTTCACTGAAATGTAGTACTACACTCTATAACACAGTTGAGAGACAATGTTCCCGAGCTGCCTCAGTTCATAACACTGTGTAGGAAGTTGTTTGATAAAGTGGGCAAAGCGTATACTTGGGCCAGAAGGCAGAATATAGAAAACTACATGAACACATGAATAATTCAGTGAAAATGTCTGTAAACCGATGAGAACTTGTTTAGAACAGCTGAAAGACAATCTCCAAGTCAGTTCTTAGTGTAGAAAAGGTAGCTAAGATAAGTGAAATCCTTAATTCCTGGTAAGATCTCATGAAACACTGTATGAATCCTATATTCTTTACTTAAAGGAGACTAGAGTGGTAAATGTGTGTTATACAAGGCAGAATACCATTGAAATAGAGAAATAAACACGTTCAGCAGCTTTGGAAATCCTTACACTTCACTGAAATGTAGTACTACACTCTATAACACAGTTGAGAGACAATGTTCCCGAGCTGCCTCATTCCTTAACAGTGTGTAGGAAGTTGTTTGATAAAGTGGGCAAAGCTTATACTTGGCCCAGAAGGCAGAATATAGGAAACTACGTGAACACATGAATAATTCAGTGAAAATGTCTGTAAACAGATGAGAACTTGTTTCAAAACACCTGAAAGGGATTCTCCAAGTCAGTTCTTAGTGTAGAAAAGGTAGCTAAGATAAGAAAAATCCTTAATTCGAGTTAAGATCACATGAAACACTGTATGAATCCTATATTCTTTACTTAAAGGAGACTAGAGTGGTAAATGTGTGTTATACAAGGCAGAATACCATTGAAATAGAGAAAGAAACACGTTCGGCAGCTTTGGAAAGCCTTACACTTCACTGAAATGTAGTACTACACTCCATAACACAGTTGAGAGACAATGTTCCCGAGCTGCCTCAGTTCATAACAGTGTGTAGGAAGTTGTTTGATAAAGTGGGCAAAGCTTATACATGGGCCAGAAGACAGAACATAGGAAACTACATGAAAACATGAATAATTCAGTGAAAATGACTGTAAAGAGATGAGAACTTGTTTAGAACAGCTGAAAGAGAATCTCCAAGTCAGTTCTTAGTGTAGAAAAGGTAGCTAAGATCCGGGAAATCCTTAATTCGAGTTAAGATTACATGAAACACTGTATGAATCCTATATTCTTTACTTAAAGGAGACTAGAGTGGTAAATGTGTGTTATACAAGGCAGAATACCATTGAAATAGAGAAAGAAACACGTTCGGCAGCTTTGGAAAGCCTTACACTTCACAGAAATGTAGTACTACAGTCTATAACACAGTTGAGAGACAATGTTCCCTAGCTACCTCATTCCTTAACAGTGTGTAGGAAGTTGTTTGATAAAGTGGGCAAAGCTTATACTTGGACCAGAAGGCAGAATATAGAAAACTACATGAACACATGAATAATTCAGTGAAAATGTCTGTAAACCGATGAGAACTTGTTTTAAAACAGCTGAAAGAGATTCTCCAAGTCAGTTCTTAGTGTAGAAAAGTTAGCTAAATCCGAGAAATCCTTAATTCGAGTTAAGATCACATGAAACCCTGTATGAATCCTATATTGTTTACTTAAAGGAGACTAGAGTGGTAAATGTGTGTTATACAAGGCAGAATACCATGAAATAGAGAAAGAAACACGTTCGGCAGCTTTGGAAAGCCTTACACTTCACTGAAATGTAGTACTACACTCTATAACACAGTTGAGAGACAATGTTCCCGAGCTGCCTCATTCCTTAACAGTGTGTAGGAAGTTGTTTGATAAAGTGGGCAAAGCTTATACTTGGGCCAGAAGGCAGAATATAGGAAACTACATGAAAACATGAATAATTCAGTGAAAATGACTCTAAACAGATGAGAACTTGTTTAGAACAGCTGAAAGAGAATCTCCAAGGCACTTCTTTGTGTAGAAAAGGTAGCTAAGATAAGGGAAATCCTTAATTCCAGTTAAGATAACATCAAACACTGTATAAATCCTATATTCATTACTTAAAGGAGACTAGAGTGGTAAATGTGTGTTATACAAGGCAGAATACCATTGAAATAGAGAAAGAAACACGTTCGGCAGCTTTGGAAAGCCTTATACTTCACTGAAATGTAGTACTACACTCTATAACACAGTTGAGAGACAATGTTCCCGAGCTGCCTCAGTTCATAACACTGTGTAGGAAGTTGTTTGATAAAGTGGGCAAAGCGTATACTTGGGCCAGAAGGCAGAATATAGGAAACTACATGAAAACATGAATAATTCAGTGAAAATGTCTGTAAACCGATGAGAACTTGTTTTAAAACAGCTGAAAGAGATTCTCCAAGTCAGTTCTTAGTGTAGAAAAGGTAGCTAAATCCGAGAAATCCTTAATTCGAGTTAAGATCACATGAAACCCTGTATGAATCCTATATTGTTTACTTAAAGGAGACTAGAGTGGTAAATGTGTGTTATACAAGGCAGAATACCATTGAAATAGAGAAAGAAACACGTTCGGCAGCTTTGGAAAGCCTTACACTTCACTGAAATGTAGTACTACACTCTATAACACAGTTGAGAGACAATGTTCCCGAGCTGCCTCAGTTCATAACAGTGTGTAGGAAATTGTTTGATAAAGTGGGCAAAGCTTATACTTGGCCCAGAAGGCAGAATATAGGAAACTACATGAACATATGAATAATTCAGTGAAAATATCTGTAAACAGATGAGAACTTGTTTCAAAACACCTGAAAGGGATTCTCCAAGTCAGTTCTTAGTGTAGAAAAGGTAGCTAAGATAAGCAAAATCCTTAATTCGAGTTAAGATCACATGAAACACTGTATGAATCCTATATTCTTTACTTAAAGGAGACTAGAGTGGTAAATGTGTGTTATACAAGGCAGAATACCATTGAAATAGAGAAAGAAACACGTTGGGCAGCTTTGGAAAGCCTTATACTTCACTGAAATGTAGTACTACACTCTATAACACAGTTGAGAGACAATGTTCCCGAGCTGCCTCAATTCATAACAGTGTGTAGGAAGTTGTTTGATAAAGTGGGCAAAGCGTATACTTGGGCCAGAAGGCAGAATATAGGAAACTACATGAAAACATGATTAATTCAGTGAAAATGACTGTAAACAGATGAGAACTTGTTTAGAACAGCTGAAAGGGAATCTCCAAGTCAGTTCTTAGTGTAGAAAAGGTAGCTAGGATTCGGGAAATCCTTAATTCGAGTTAAGATTACATGAAACTCTGTATGAATCCTATATTCTTTACTTAAAGGAGACTAGAGTGGTAAATGTGTTTTATACAAGGCAGAATACCATTGAAATAGAGAAATAAACACGTTCAGCAGCTTTGGAAAGCCTTACACTTCACTGAAATGTAGTACTACACTCTATAACACAGTTGAGAGACAATGTTCCCGAGCTGCCTCATTCCTTAACAGTGTGTAGGAAGTTGTTTGATAAAGTGCGCAAAGCTAATACTTGGGCCAGAAGGCAGAATATAGGAAACTACATGAAACCATGAATAATTCAGTGAAAATGACTGTAAACAGATGAGAACTTGTTTAGAACAGCAGAAAGAGAATCTCCAAATCAATTCTTAGTGTAGAAAAGGTAGCTAAGATAAGCAAAATCCTTAATTCGAGTTAAGATAACATCAAACACTGTATGAATCCTATATTCATTACTTAAAGGAGACAAGAGTGGTAAATGTGTGTTATACAAGGCAAAATACCATTGAAATAGAGAAAGAAACACGTTCGGCAGCTTTGGAAAGCCTTACACTTCACTGAAATGTAGTATTACACTCTATAACACAGTTGAGAGACAATGTTCCCTAGCTCACTCAGTTCATAACAGTGTGTAGGAAGTTGTTTGATAAAGTGGGCAAAGCTTATACTTGGGCCAGAAGGCAGAATATAGGAAACTACATGAAAACATTATTAATTCAGTGAAAATGACTGTAAACAGATGACAACTCGTTTAGAACAGCTGAAAGAGATTCTCCAAGTCATTTCTTAGTGTAGAAAAGATAGCTAACATAAGGGAAATCATTAATTCGAGTTAAGATCACAAGGAAAACTGTATGAATCCTATATTGTTTACTTAAAGGACTCTAGAGTGGTAAATGTGTGTTATACAAGTCAGAATACCATTGAAATGGAGAAAGAAACACGTTTGGCAGCCTTGGAAAGCCTTACAATTCACTGAAATGTGGTACTACACTCTATAACACAGTTGAGAGACAATGTTCCCGAGGTGCCTCAGTTCATAACAGTGTGTAGGAAGTTGTTTGATAAAGTGGGCAAAGCTTATACTTGGACCAGAAGGCAGAATATAGGAAACTACATGAAAAGTTGGATAATTCAGAGAAAATTACTGTAAACAGATGACAACTTGTTTAGAACAGCTCAAAGAGATTCTCCAAGTCAGTTCTTAGTGTAGAAAAGGTAGCTAAGATCCGGTAAATCCTTAATTGCGAGTTAAGATCACATGAAACACTGTATGAATCCTATATTCTTTACTTAAAGGAGACTAGAGTGTTAAATGTGTGTTATACAAGGCATAATACCACTGAAATAGAGAAAGAAACACGTTCAGCAGCTTTGGAAAGCCTTACACTTCACTGAAATGTAGTACTACACTCTATAACACCGTTGAGAGACAATATCCATTAGCTGCTTCAGTTCATAACAGTGTGTAGGAAGTTGTTTGATAAAGTGGGCAAAGCTTATACTTGGGCCAGAAGGCAGAATATAGGAAACTACATGAACACATGAATAATTCAGTGAAAATGTCTGTAAACAGATGAGAACTTGTTTCAGAACAGCTGAAAGAGATTCTCCAAGTCAGTTCTTAGTGTAGAAAAGGTAGCTAAATCCGGGAAATCCGTAATTCGAGTTAAGATCACATGAAACACTGTATGAATCCTATATTCTTTACTTAAAGGAGACTAGAGTGGTAAATGTGTGTTATACAAGGCATAATACCATTGAAATAGAGAAAGAAACACGTTCGGCAGCTTTGTAAAGCCTTACACTTCACTGAAATGTAGTACTACACTCTATAACACAGTTGAGAGACAATGTTCCCGAGCTGCCTCAGTTCATAACAGTGTGTAGGAAGTTGTTTGATAAAGTGGGCAAAGCTTATACTTGGGCCAGAAGGCAGAATATTGGAAACTACATGAAAACATGAATAATTCACTGAAAAGGACTGTAAACAGATGAGAACTTGTTTAGAAGAGCTGAAAGAGAATCTCCAAGTCAGTTCTTAGTGTAGAAAAGGTAGCTAAGATAAGGAAAATCCTTAATTCGAGTTAAGATAACATCAAACACTGTATGAGTCCTATATTCTTTACTTAAAGGAGACTAGAGTGGTAAATGTGTGTTATACAAGGATTAATACCATTGAAATAGAGAAAGGAACACGTTCGGCAGCTTTGGAAATCCTAACACTTCACTGAAATG
Organism: Pipistrellus hanaki; assembly: GCF_964339955.1. NCBI lineage: Eukaryota > Metazoa > Chordata > Mammalia > Chiroptera > Vespertilionidae > Pipistrellus > Pipistrellus hanaki. The sequence continues at coordinate 4 of NW_028182264.1, read as the reverse complement.
TAGT